>NC_056743.1:328765483-328977983 GCF_019279795.1 Protopterus annectens
ACAGGGCATGCCAAAGACTTGCATTTTTACCCACCATGTTCCAGTGGCACAGTGCATGTTTGTTAATTTCTGAGGTATTAAAATATTTGAATGTAAATTTGATATATGTAAGAGATCTGCTAGAAATGTTTTTAAAATGAACTGTTCTGTTTTTCCAGATACAGAAAAAAGCTTATTGTTATGTAATCCCGAGCCTATAGTCTGTATAATTATTGTTCAGACCATTCTGTTGTAGCCTATATGGTCTATGACCCTGGGAAATCAATCTTTTCTGTTTAAATCTAATCTACTAGAAATAATGGTCCGGATTCCAAAAAAGTTACTCTGTGTAAGTCTGCCCTAATTCCAAAAGACTTCCCCTCAGTGTAAAGAACCTAAAAGGCCTGTCTACGAACAGGCTTACACCAGAAGCCAGATTTCATAAGACCTGCTATCAGTGTTAGTGGTCACTTACACTGAGAAGAAGTCTTTTGGAATCAGCCCCAGTCTTAAAGCTTTCTGTTCCCATATTTTTGTAAAGTATGACGGTACATACTATAGTTGGTATGTTTGTATTACTTTTATCCGAATGTCATTAGCGTTCATTGGCTTTCTTTTGTGCTTCAAAAATACACTGGATGAGACTGCAGAATATGCAAATGTTAAATATGCATGACTGGGCTTCTGATGATAGCCACTCTGCACTCTGCAGACATGCTTAGTGAAAAGAGACTAAAGCATTAGTATAAAGAACACTGCCAGTAACAAAGTGAATGAAGTCAGCAGCAAAATTGCTCCTGAAATCAGCAAAAAGGTTGCCAGAAGTTGCAGAGGCCTCAAAGCCTTATCCCTAATTGATAAACAGCATTTTTTTTAATTTCTCTGATATATATTAATTATAAAAGCAATTTTACTGAATTAAACCATGGAAGTCAATTTCACTGAATATTAACAGATGAAAACTAGTTTGCATGCTAATTCCCCAGAAGCAGAGACAACATTCAATTTGCACTCAATATATATAACTGCATGTAATCACTTTGGAACCACACCAAGTGAACGTCAGCTAATATGCTTTCTGCTACATGAATCTGAGCCTCTGTCTTAAATCAGACAGCACTGCAAAATTTTCTTCTCAGCTGCTTCTGGCTCACATTTTCAATAACATCTACTGCCTAAAAATCTAGTTAAGTTTCTTAAGCCTTAAGGCAGAAAACAAAAAAATGTTGATGTAGGATAAATATGATATGGGTATATATCAGGGTCAGAAGTGTCTGATAATTCAGATGAATATATGAACCAGTTAATGTAGTGAACAGCTTAGGGTCTATTTTGTGTTAAGAAGACAAGCCTTGTTTCGCCTACTGTTAATATAGGAGATGTAATATTGATGCCATTTGAATGTCTTAGTACTGTTTAGACATGCTAAGTGAACCAGCAATAATACCTTGAACTGTCCAGAGGCAATGCAGTTTGCAGTACAGAAAGAAAGAGCTGTTATTTTGAATGACTATAGAGCAAGGTATGGTGAACAATAGAGAGGTAGTAGACAATTTGGAGGGTAGAAATGTTACGATCTGTGAACTGAGGGGTGGCAAAGCTCAAGAGCTGTATTTATTTATTTCCTTGTTTGTTTCTCTTTTTTTTTCTTTTTTTTTTACACAAGGTGATGTGATTATATTCTTCATTCATGGCTGGGTACGTAAGTTGTGAACATGCTAAATTTGTAAAACCAGCCATGGAATATAAACGCTGATATACAAATGTTTACGAATGTATGCACAATTTATTCAGTTAGTTGCTCGCTCCACTTACCCTTTAGTAGCAGTCTTTCTACTTATTTACACAACAACATGATGGCTCTGTTTTTAAGATGGGTTTAATCCTGATCTGCATGACATGAAAATGTTTTTGCTGTTGTCTAGATTATTTTTTCCAGATGCTTTATTTTCTTCCCTTCCACAAAGCACATGCTAAATGATTTCTTTCTCTAAACTCACTACTCACCACTTATGATGTATTTACATATACTATTGTGACCCAGGCCAAGAATGAAAAGAATCCTTACAGGACAAATTAAAATACCCAGTTAAAAAAAATAAATAAAATCCTTTTCCAATCTAGCTATGACTAGTTTGCCTGTACCATAGTTAACTCTTCATATTTTAAAGCATTTGTCATTACAAAATCTTTGAAGTCAAAAGGATTGCATTAGCACATTAGACAAATGATCATTCTGAGGCAGCATGTTGACGTCTCAGGTAGTGTTGCCTCTTACAGTACATGAATATCCAGATCAGTCTATGGCTGACATGCCTTCTATGTGAAGTTTGCATGATCCCCCCCAACAGGAAAAGAGTTAGACTTTTTTATTTCCATTGGACCTTACCCAGTAGCTGCTCTGCCTGAATCCAGTCTGCCCAATCATTCTGCAAGACCTCTGCATCCCTGTGCTAAACCATAGTCTAAAAGTGCATTCACTCCAGACTGGGTAGCTCAAGTATCCCCTCATAGGGAAAGTAGGGTTGGTGATAGTGGGTCAGCAAGTTAATCCTGCAGAGCAGTCTACTGACCCTAAAGAAAAGCTTTTTGTGATGAGGCCATTAATTGTAAATGTTTTTGGTCCAGTCATAAGCCTGGTTTAACTGCGGCTGTAAGCTGTAATCTTTGAATATTATACTTTGAGTGTGGTGCAGCGGTAGCGTTGTTGCCTCACAGCAAAAGGTTCTCCCATTCGATTCTCGGCTTGGGTTGGGAGTGCCTTCTGTGTGGTGTCTGCATGTCCTCCCCACGGTCGAGTGGGCGTTCAAAAGACAGGCGTTGAATGTGCGTGCCTTCATTGAAGGTTGGGCATCGGGCTGGCAACTCGACACCAAAAAAAAAAAAACAACTGCCAATCATTAGCGGACCAGAGTTCCGCTGTGGCGACGAAAGACAAGCAACAACATTGAATAGTACCATAATATTATAGGGTAACCTCTGGCACAAATATGAGGCAGCTGATTACAGTACTCACATGCTAACTATTCTAATTTCTGCTTCTTGCATTCATGTGGTGCTGACAGAACAACAAACCCTTGGGTAGGATTCAGCCCACTGTTGAACAATCCTGTACACTTTATATTATTAGTTACCCCAAGGTTCTGCAATTTATTTGCCATAGAAAGCCCCTCCCAACCTCTGCTAATATCAACCATGCCTAATTAGTATAATAAACTGTAATGTATAATTTGCAAACTATTTGATCTCAGCTTTGAAAAAATATTTGTTCTATTAATTCTCTCCTAGTGACAGCTGTCATCCCATTTCACTTAAAGCTGCAGTGTCTTACAGTCTTAAGCTTGAGGGAGTCCTTAGGCATAGGGTACTCTCTATATGGTCCTTAAATTAACTTACTGTATAAATATTAAAACTATGCCACATTGTTTTATTTCGTTTTTATTGCCTTTTATCTTTCTATATTAATGAACAAATTTGGAGTCCAGTATTTGTTGACCTGCTTAGATAAATTAAGCCATTATACTTGGAGTAGTAGGGGACTTATTTTATAGAGGACATTTTATTTAATTATTTACCTGGAAAGTCCAGCTGGTCAAACAAGTCCCTTTTCAGCAGATGCCCTGGGAGAAAAGCTCTGCAAGAAAAGTAGTACATATACAACATACAGAATATCAGGTAATATTTAGTACCATTGCATACAAAGCTCCATGAGAACCATTTAGAGTAGTACTATACTATATGGAGAATCAAGTAACATTTAAGAGCATTACATACAAAGTGAGGGTAACTATAGCAGATAATTTAAACTAAACAAGTATATTTTGTAGCAACATAGTCAGCATTGGGTGCAGTTAAGTAGTAGTACATTAGGTCAGATATAATTACATGAATTTTTTATAAGGAAAGTAGAATACAGAAAAATAAGAGAGATGAAATAGTCACTGAGATGTATGTTTAATAAGAAAGGGAATATAGAAATAATTTAGCCTGGGGAATAGCAGGATCATGGCCAGGAATCAAGTAAGAACAGTTTTATTTATCTTTGAATATACATGCATCGTTGAGTCTCAATGGAGGAGGAATTGAGTTCCAAGATTTTGAGATACAGCTGTAATGTATTGTATGGATGAAGCTAAATCTAAACTATTCACTGATCACTCTTTAAACTACATTTTTGTTCAAGTGTTTTAAATGCCCCAACACCCAATGGCCATATTTATGATGTCCTTTTAAGCAAACTGGCCAGCTATCTTTCAGCTAGTGATTACAGTGCTCACCTCAGAGGTGTAATCGTACAAGTACGTAGAGCTGTGCTTCTTCTCCATAGTGAATAATAGCAGACCACTAGTGATTAATAGGGTGAATGAGTGTGAAGGCAGGAGCCTCCTTATTACATGACACCTAAGGAGAAGTGAGGCAGATGGCTTAGGATGGGATTGTGGTGATCATTAAAATATACTAGATGAAGCGTTGTGATTATGAGCTCAGCTCGAACCAAGGAAGGTCAATTAAAAAAAAAATTCAGGCAATCTGGTATCTGTTAAGCAACAAAATATTTAGGACTGAGGAGATTAAAAATGGAGTCTTTTTCCAGACATCTTCTGACCACCCCTTTTAGTACCTTTTAATAAACGAGGTAAGGATGTACTGCTGTCCATCTACAATTGCATAAAACTAACTGTTCAGCTACATCTGACAGCTAAACGCGTACTCAAACTAATGCAGATGCAAACTAATAACTATTTTGTTTTCCTACACCTCATAGGTGGGGGCACAACCTTATTTTATTATTCACATTCTGAGGTCGCTATAACTTAGAGAAAGAGCAAACTGTTATAAACAGGAAAATACCATTTCTCTCTTTCTTCTAGATACTTTAATCTTAGTGTGCACTGTTTCCCTTTTAAACTGACCCCACTCACACCTTGATGCAATGAGTAGTTGGAACATAAACATGAGCAAACAATTTCTCAGATGAGTAATTCCAAGCCAATTAAAAATGAGCATCCATGTTTTAAGCACCTGAAAGGAATCCAGGTTGTACATAGCACTCTGGAATTATATATTGCCCTCATCCCTAGATGGCTAAACCTTGTAATCTTCAATATAAAAAGTATTAACAACAAACTGGCAGTTGTAGAAACATGACTTTTACACGAGGAATCTGATATTCTGCCCATTTTCAAAGCCTAGTATAAAGAGGAGTTTCTTGGACTTCCGCTGTGGTGCAGCGGTAGTGTTGTTGCCTCACAGCAAGAGGTTCTCCCATTCGATTCTTGGCTGGAGTGCGGGGAGTGCCTTCTGTGTGGAGTCTGCATGCCCTCCCCATGGTTGGGTGGGCATTCGAAAGACATGCATAAATGGGCGTGCCTTTGTTGAAGGTTGAACGTTGAGCTGGCACCTCGGCGTTCGTCAAAATCTATTGCCAATCATTAGCAGACAGGAGTTCCGCTGTGGCGACCCCTAACCGGGAAAAGCCGAAAGACAACAACAGTATAAAGAGAAGTTTCTTCTTTTGGTAAGAAATAGAAATAATTGAGGTTAGCTCTGTTAAAATAAGTAATATGAGTGATGAAGTTCCAAACTGACTGCTATTTCTGCTGCTAACAGCTGGCCACATCAAGCTCACCATCTGTGTTGCTTACATATCTCTACCCTCTCCTTTCAAGATATTGGAAGAACTACCACCATAACTCAGAGCTAATACACTGAACAGTAACTTCATACTGCTATGTGACTTTAAACTTAAATTTGTTGGGCCCAATCAAAACCTAAATAGATGTATCAACGGCATTGGCTCTATATAATGTATGTCAAAATGCAAGAAAGCCAAAGAGGCCCAACCTCATATCCAAAAAGAGTACCTGACTCAGTAATTACTAACAAAAAAAATCCAGGTACTTAACAGTGCCCTCTCATATTATCTGAGTGGCCATTTTCAGTATGTATTGGCGTGTTTTTTTTTTGTTTGTTTGTTTTTTTTTTTTAAGGTGCAAGTTATAACCTAATTATGTTGAGGATAAGTTCTTCTCAGCAAATTTGGAAATGTCTGTTGATTGGGCCCAGTCATAAGGAAAAAAAACAGGCCCAAGGGCTGCACAAAATGAATTCCTTAGTAATCTTATGGTTATGCAGGGGAAACTTTTCCCACTTGTTTTAACAGAAGGCTGAAAGGAAGTTAATAGCAGCCTGTGGCTCATCTCTAACATTAAGGCAAAACAGCCACTTGGGTAGAAACTTTGGATAATGTGGAAGAAAGCTCAAAATCCAATGTGTTGTTTGAAATTCTTGTCTCTTAAAAAGGATTACAACATTACTATGGATCATGCCAGATCCACTATTGTTAGGGATAAGTAGCCTTTGCTGGCAAGTCATACAACACAATTTTGGAAAGCTGCAAATGCCCCCAACTGGTGAAAATTTTAAGGCACCTGCACCTTGCTGCAATAGTGATAAGCCTTCTCTGAACATTATTAAAGATCATATACCAAAATGAAAAGCTGGAGATAACCACAATGTAATATAGCTGCAGCCCTACTTCACACACCATTCTTTGTTAGCTTCTTAGCAGCTGCCACTCCATGTTCCACTTTAAGGAGACTACAGTGAGGATGGCATTTAAAGCATTAAAAAATGCAGGTGGTGTGCAGTCCTCTAGACTAATCCTTCCCCATCCTTCCTTCCTTCCTTAGGATGGTCTGTCCAATCACCTCCAAAGCCCCTAGCATTCATATTTAATCTGTGAAAATAGGCAGGTATATATAGGGAAAAACAGTAGTCTAGGGTTACCATCAGTTAACTGTTGTATTGAGTCTGAAATGGAATTAGGAGCCTTGAGACAATGCTAGAAACACTGGGACTGAGTCAACAGGGAAAGGTGAGGGGTAGTTATTGCAACACAGAAAGTCATTCAGCATGAATGGGTCCTTAAAAAGTAAGGACTACTAGCTGATGGGGCAGACGAGAAGGAGCTTGGCGATTATCTGCCTGTCCAACAAGAGTTAAGTGGAAGAGTGACAATGTTTCATGGGTGAGAGATGGGAATGCAGAACTTGTATCCCCTAAAGGACAAGTGTAACATTCCAACAAGGCTCCATGACAGGATTTTATTTAAAGGGTAGTCACTCTGTTAGCAGAAATTGGATTTCTATCACATAGTCGAACTTGTACAAGTTTGAATCTTATATGGTCGAGACCATAAGTGCGAACTTGTACAAGTTTGTGCGTTTCAACAGAAATCTCCGTAAGGGGAAGTTTCTGTTCTGCTGAATGAGGTGCGATCTCGGAGTTGGTATTTTAAGTAGCGGGGGGTGTGGAGGGTGCAGCTTACAACAGTTTATTTGTTTTTCCTTTTAATTCATAGTCGAAGTTTTGTAACTTCAAATGGAATGGTTCATACATTTCGTGTTCAAAGTTATAAAACTTCGACTATGTGATATAGACCCACAGAAATTTAGTGAATTGAGGAGCTTTGTAGACAGATGGTTGATAAGAGTAAGTGATGAGACTTCTAAGTAGCAAACTTTTCTCCAAGGAGAATGGGTGTTGCGCTGCCTGGGACAGTTGTTAAGTACCTGAATAAAAGCAGAGACTAAGACAGAGCAACTATATGGGACACAGATTAGAATAAATGGGAGCAGAATCTAATAATCTGGGGAGTGTGCTTACAGTACTGGATACCAATTCCATTTATATGTATGTGTTTCTTTTAGCTGACTGGATAAAACCAGCTAGATCAAGCCTTATTTCAGTGATATCCTAAGGAAAAAGGAAGATTATATAACATACAGACATATAGTAGTGTAGCTAGAGCAGGGTGAAGGGGGCAACTTCCCCAGGCGCAAAGTATTAGGGGGCATAATCGGCCATCTGTGAGGCTCCAAATAGTATAGTTTTTTTTACCCCATGTAGAAGTAGTTGTCTGGAGTTGAGCCAACAAAGGCATGTCACTCCATTCCTCTTTTCCCCTGTACCAGCAAAAATAATAAAAAAAGGGGGTTGTGGATGGATAGATGGATTTTAGTGCCATTCTCTGGAACATGCTTCCCATCCATGTGAAGAAGAGTCCCTGACCCAATTTAAATGTAGCTTGGACCAGTGGATTATGAATCAGAAATTTACACCTGGTCTGATACATGTCTGTCCTAGACAGAGGCAGACTGTAAGTGCTTGACCACCCATGCCCAGGCCTACATATAACCCTTAGAATAACCTCTGGTGTATCAAAACTTGTTAGATAATTTTGGAAGCATGCTTAAGCTTAGAAATGCCCCGTCATTAGCCTAGTAATCACGTATGAACATATGAAGACTGGCATACGTTAACAGATGTCACACTTGCATAAGAAGTATGTGAAAAACATTTTTGTATTCAGAGATGAAATGCTTCGATATAGGTCAGTGTTGTGTAAACAGTTCTGCAAACCCAATAATGATAGGTGGAATGTTCAAAAGACACATTTCTTTTTTTTCATTTTCATTGCATGGGAACGTGTTACCAATCTTCAGTACAGGAGGAAACATCCTGCATCCCCTTAAATGTAATCACCTCAGGTTACTGCATTTTTGTTGAATCAGCAGTTTGTATAATCAGTTGAAGTCAGGGCTATGCAATTCCAGAGAGGCTTTCTGAAATATTAAATACACAGATCACAATGGCGAAGCAATATAGTGCAGAATGTTAGGATATGAAGATATGATGTCACATTGTATAACTGCATTTTCAAACTTCTCTCTCCAAATTCTTAACACCCAGTAACTAGAGAAGTTAACCAGGGCTGTTAACATAATTTGTACATTTAAGTAAGCAAAGTAATGCTTTAAGGTATAGTAATATGAACTCACTGTTTCTGGTGTTACATAACTACTTCTACAGACTCTAAGAGGAGGGGAATATGGGAAACGGGGCTACAAGAAGTGATATTCTAGGAATGATCAGATTAATGTAATATGCATAAGACTGATGTGGTGCATGCACAAAATATGTTGAAGTTAATGCTGGCATTAATTCTCAGGTTTGGTAGAATAAATATAATTATTTTCTAAATGATGGTAATGTGGCTTTGTTTGACTTGATTGCTGGTAGGAGTCCCAGAGTTTGGGGCCTGTAATCGAGGAGGCTGTTCGTGTTCAAATTAAGTGCCTCAAAGTTGATTCAATGTAAAATGTAAAATATGTACCGTTTTCAGTCTCAAATGTCTGTGACATGGAAATTGTTGAAGATATCACAATTTGCATATATCACTGAAAATGGCGCAGTCTTTATATGTTGTTGAAGAGCTCAATTTGTATTTTAGGATGTCATGAGAGTCGATATGCAGAAGTGTTAACTTTCTTAAAGGGGCTGCAGCAGTATTCTGTTTTTACGGGTGATCACATAAATCAATAGGCTTTATTAAGGTACATTTGTAAAATATGTGATTGTTATAATCAGAAATACCTGTTACTAGTAGCGTTTAGTAAAGTACTGGTTCTCAAGGTAGTGGTTACTCAAAGTTTGTTGGTATTTTCTGCTATTTGATGCTGACATTCATGGAATATTTTCACTTGACTTTGTTATTTTATAGGCATGTGTTCTAATGGATGATACAGGGTCTCTCCAGCATCTGAAATGTCTATACAGGGAGATCTATTCGGGTGAAGTAGCTGTCAGGGGTGTTATAGGAAGTAGGGTTGTCTAACTAACTAATAAAGTTTTTATGGATGCCAAGCGGTATAATTTCACTTTCTGAGAGGCTAATAGTGAGTCCCAAGAAGTAAGCGGTTTTCGAAAGTTCGGTGGATTTGCTGTTATACTGGTGACCAGTGAACCACAAGATGAAGCCACCAGCTTAAACAGGACATTTGTTGGAAAAGTCTGGTAGTTAGTGCAGAGGATTAAAGGTAAAGCTGTGTCTTGTGGTCTTTTTGACTCCATCTGCCTACACTGTGACTCTGGTAAAGTCATTTAACTAGACAGTGCTTCAGTGCGGAGTCTGAATAAGGGTCATGTGGCTCAGCGCTCTACCTTGGTTAACAAATACAAACAAACTTTCCCCAGTTAACAAATACAAACAGTACTCTACCACAGTTAGCAAAAGTCTGACAAAAAATGAGGGGAGTCCCAGGCAGGCACTTGCTTCCCTACTTCTGCTGCTGCTATCAGTCTTGACATATAGGACAGTGATGTAACAGAACAAAACAAAAGACCTGTAAACAGGAATTTGTAAGTGCCCTAATTGGTTTGCTATGTAAACATGCTAGCAATCTATGAATGCTGACTTAGTATAATGCAGCTGACTGTGGCAAGATAGCAGTACCGCTGTTCACTGTAGCAACAATGTATCATTTACTAGGAATGTCTACTTGTGGAATGCTCAGGTTTTGCATATCAAAAAATACACAGCAGCAGAATGAATACTGTTCTGTGCAATTTGTTTCATTGATGTGCTGGCTTATTTTGTAATGTATGCTGTACATTTTATTTTAAAATATTGCTGGTCCCTTCTAGACAGGGAGCAGGCATATAACTGGTTTGGAAGGATGTTGTAATTATCTGCTTCAGATGAGCTGCAGAAAGCACCCTCAGTGTATCACAACACAGCTTTGCTGACACCGTTTGTCTGCTGATTATTATTAGGTTCACATTACCACATGCTGCCAAGTTGTCTTGACTTTTGCTGCCATCTACTGTCTTTCTAATGACTAAACAAATCTGTGTGTTTCTCTGCAAGTTTCTGTGGAAGTTCGTTCTCATTTTCTTTCCCACAGAATCAGCATAAATTTTATTTTTTTCTTCAAAAGGAAAAACAATCCTCATTCAGGAGGAGTTCACTCTTATAATTTTGTTATAACCAAATGCTTGCTCTGAATGTGTTTAGTTTTAATTCTATTTTTTTCTCTACCCTTGTTGGCTTGTATATCTGCACTCACAGAAGTTCATCCCTCCAGTGCAGTATATCCCCATCATCACTATTTGCGTGTGTCCTGGTACTAGGGAAACTCTCTTGACACCCCTGACACAATCCCATCAGTTTGCACCCTCCCTTAAACAGAATAACCTCTGGGTACCTATTTACAGCAATGCAGGTCATTTCAAAGTATCTGCAGTGGAGTGTGGTGGGTGGCTGTTAGCCACCTGTCCAGGAATTCATTCATTCCTGAAGGCAAGGTTTTCAGTACAGCCATATGATATATCCTGTTGCCTACCCACCAAGACTGCAGGCATCAATCATTCCATCTCCTTCATTCCAGATGACCGACTCATAACTTGAATTTCACTCTCTAACTTTTCCTAGCAACTTCGCAGGCACAAATCTATCAACAACATCAACAGACCAGGCACTGTTTTGATTTTAATAAATAATATAGTAGCCAGATGAGTAGAGCTTCCTATCCTCTGGGTCAGTGGCAGAATAATCCAGCACATTATCAGCCCACAACACTGACTGCAGCTTCACTTCTACAAATAGAAAAGCTTATCTGAACATTGTTTTGACTATGTTTTCTACTAATACTATGACAGATCACTTAGCAGATGGTATGTTGGCATTTTAGTAAGGTTTAGTATTAGCACAATGGGTGTCTGTTTGCTATTTAACTGGATGTGTACTAGTCAGCACTATTTGTCATTCACACTTTTGAGTTGGCTTATATACGGACCCTGGTAATTACCGCCCCATAAGCTTAACAAGCCTGGTCTGCAAAGCTATGGAGAGGATCATAATGGAACTCATAAACAAAGACATAGGGGACTTGCAGACATTGGACCTGACCCAGTTTGGCTTTGTCAAGGGCAGATCATGCCTTTTGAACTTGGTCGACTTCTTCGAAACAGTCACCAAGGCCAATGATGAGGGAAAGGCAGTCCATACAGCCTACCTTGACCTTGCAAAAGCTTTCGACACAATACCCCTCTCAGGTATTATAGAGAAACTTACCAGCTTAAATGTAAACCCATATGTCACAAGATGGGTTGCAAACTGCCTAAAGGACAGAACCCACAGGGTCAGAGTTGCTGGCACCATGTCAGACTCCAAGCCAGTCACAAGTGGTGTCCCACAGGGCTCAGTCCTTGGCCCCCTGTTGTTCGGCATCTACTTCTCAGAAGTACAGGCAAACATAGGAGGACTATGGCTGACAAAGTTTGCAGATGACTGCAAACTGGGTGCCATAGTGGAAAGTACATCGGACACAGATATCCTTCAGAGGGGTCTCACGGAAACTGATAGCTGGTGCCAGAGTCATGGCCTGAAGTTAAATGCCAAAAAATGTATAGTCATACCCTTCGGGAAAAACAAGGTAACCCCAAGCTACCATATAGGTGGCAATCCACTAAGCACAGAAGAGGTTATCAGGGACCTGGGGACCCAGGTTGACAGTGGCCTTTCTTTTGACACTCACATTGCTAAAGTGGTTAGAAAGACCTTCTACATTGCCCACCTGATCATGAAGGGATTCACATCCAGATCAAGTGATGTCATTGTTCCCCTGTACTCTTCACTTATCAGACCAATGATCGAGTACAATGCCCCATTCGGGATGTATCTCACCCGACACCTGCAGCAATTGGAGAGACCCCAAAAGTTCCTCACCAAAAGGATAAAGGGATTCCAAAATCTGTCATATGCTGCCAGACTGAAGAAACTCCAGCTCTATTCAGTCGCATACCGTCTGCTCAGAGGTGACCTGTGCATGACATACAAGGCCATGTCCAACCCGGAATTAATGGACATGCTCCACCTCAAAAAATCCAAATCTACCAGATCCACTAGAGCAAGCGACTTAAACCTTAGCACGGATATAAATAAGACATGCTGGAGAAATAGATTTGTCACTCAGAGACTCCCTATGCTGTGGAATAAAATCCCGGTCCATGTGAGGCAGAGCACCTCGCTGGCTCTGTTCAAGAGAAATCTTGACCGGTGGATGGGAGATCGTAGGTTTACCCCGGGAATCATCTCTGTGTCACTGCTGGACAGAGGCACAACAAACTAATGGGCACAATATTTTTTAACATAAGAGGTGGCGTAAGCCACAAAACTTTGGGCTAGGCTTATAAATGCCTTAGGGCAGATAGCCTGGTATAAACCTGTGAACCTATGAACCTATTCATTTCCTACTTAATAGAATCACAGGAGATTAATAGGCTATCGACCCGGAGGTTATTTCAAGCCTAGCCATTTCATCCCAATGTAATACCATAGAAATGCTAGTCACTACCCAAGATTGTATATAGTAATGACTGCCCATGTCCAGGAGGGTTGTGGGCACTATCGGCGATAACATTTTATGGTGCCCCATGCACTCATCCACTGTGTCATAGAGGTGCTGTTTGACATGAATAACTAGCCTTTTCCAAAGACGCAGCAGTCACTGGGAGATAAATCTGTCCCTCCAGCATGTCCTATTTAAGTCGCAGGCCATATTTAGACCCCTGGAATGGGTAGCCCTAGTCCCATTTGATTTATGGATATGCAGCAAGTTCATTAGGTTTGGGTCTGAGATTGCTCTGTAAGCCAGTCCCCCTAAGAAGACTGTACAATACAGAGTATAGTGACAGGGACTTTAGTCAGTCTGTATAAGGCATATGCAGGAGCCCTTTGATCCTCTTTGTTAGAAAGGTCTGAGGTATCTTCAATTGCTGCAGATGCTTTGTACGGTACATGCTGAATGAGGCATTTATACTCAATTACGGGCCAGATTAGTGCTAAGTATCGAGGGGTTATAACCTCTTTTGCTCTCGAGGCCATGCCTTTACTAATCAAGTGTGCTGTGTAGAAAGCCTTCTTTGCTATAGCAGATGCATAGTGGTCAAAGTTAAGGGTGTAGTCAACTTATGATCATAGGTCCCTTACCACTTCTTGAGTACTTGAGGTATTGCTGTTGATTTGATAGTGTGAAGGGACATTGTTTGTGCTGAAGGGAATGATGATGCATTTCTTTGCATTCAGTTTGAGACCTTGACTAATACACCAGTCGCTGGTATGCGTGAGACCCTCCTGGAGTATACTGACATAATTTGCGGATTCAATGATTGCACCTAGTTTGCGGTCATCTGCAAACTTGGTCAGCCACAACTCCTTAGTTTTGACATGAACATCTGAGAAGTATATACCAAACAATTGGGGGCCCAGCACTGACCCCTGTGGTACCCTACTGGTAGCAGGCCTGCTGGTTAATGTGGAGTCACCCACTTTGATAGTGTGTGTCCAGTTTCTGAGCCAGTTAGCAACCCATCTTGCAACAAAGGGGTTTACATTCAGTTTGCTATGTTTATCAGTAGTGCCTGAGTGCAGGATTATGTCAAAAGCTTTTGCCAAGTCAAGGTATGCTGTGTGCACAGATTTGCCCTCATCAATGGCCCTGGTCACATTTTCAAAGAAATCCACCAGATGTAACAGGTAGGATCTGCCCTTGATGAAGCCAAATTGAGTAGGATCCAGGGTTTGGAGGTCACCTATGTCTTTATTTATGAAGTCCATAATGATACATTCCATGGCCTTACAGATAAGGTTGGTCAGGCTTATGGGTCTTTAATTATTTGGGTCTGTTGCTAGGTCACCTTTGTGAAAGGGAATAACTGTTTCTGTTCTCCATTCTACAAGAACAAACCCTGTGGTTTGACTATGGTTGAAAAGGGTAGTTAATGATGATGCTAGTGCTAGTTCATGTTTTACCCTGTTTAGAAGACAGCCCAGGATGCCATCTGGTCTCATAGAGGCTGTGTTTTTTGCCTTGGACAAGGCATTGATGACTTGCTCATCAGATATGTTGGTCAGGTTGGTCAGGCTTATGGGTCTTTAATTATTTGGGTCTGTTGCTAGGTCACTTTTGTGAAAGGGAATAACTGTTTCTGTTCTCCATTCTACAAGAACAAACCCTGTGGTTGTGGAGCTTTTCTCCCCGGGCCTCCACTGAAAATGGAAATTATCCAGCTGGACTAGCCCGGTCAACAAATGTAAAATAAAATAAAATAAAATAAAATAAATAAATATGTAGGGTGGGGGGGGGGGTTTGGGGGAAGGTTTGTGATAGGTTTGTAGGGGATAAGAGAGTGAAATTTTTACCAAACCTATCCGCTAGCAGGTTTGCTATCTCTGTGGGGGTCCGTGTGTGTGCAATGCCATTGGTCACTACTTCTGCTCCTACCTTTTAGGCTGTGTACATAGCTGTTAAAGACTTTATGGTTATCCTTGGCTGTGCTTGCTAAATTTTTCTTAAAGAAGCCCTTAGAGGATTCAACAAGTTGTCTTATTTGCCTTTTGAGCAGGATGCTTTTACATTGTTGGGGTCTCACCTTTGTTTCCTTGGACAGCAACTTTTTTGCATTTCTTGTAAAGTTTGTTGATGCTGGATGTCTACCATGGGGGCTTGTTTTCACTTCAGGCTCTGGCTTTGATTCTTTCTGGAACAGCCGAGTCTATACAGTTATGCAAGTGATTGTACAGGGGTTTAGTTTAACCTTCTGTGTAGTTACCACTTCCAGCTGGGGGTGGGGCTGGGAATGCAATTATACCTTCACCAGAAGGATATAATTTGCCTTGGTGAAGTTTTTTTAGTCTGATTTCGCCCTTTGTGAGTTCTGGTGGTAGTGTCAGCTCAAAGTTGACTGATTCGTGGTCAGATTTAACTAATGAGGGGCTGACAGTTGTGGCAGTGCATCTGTTTGACATGTTAGTGAGGATCAGATCTAGTATGCTTGTTTCTCTTGTTGGGGTATGAACAATTTGTTCCAGGGCATTTGAGTTAACAAAGTGAAGGAACTTTTGCACTAGTGAGTTAGGGCTAGCATAGGTTTCCTAGTTCATGGTGGGATAATTGAATTCCAATGCAAATTTAGTTGTATATCATTGGGAGAACATACATTTATATAATAGCACCCATTGTTCACATATCAAGCTGTATAGACAGTTTGTGGACGATATTTTTTTTTTTATGGGATGGTGAGCTTTCTTGTTTATATGATTTTATAACGTGCTTAGAGTCTACAACTGATTTTCTGACATTCACTATGACATCATCTTTGTATAAAGTTGATTTTTTAGATGTAACTGCATATAGGGATGAATCTGGGACCATTATGACTGGTTTATTTCGTAAGCCCTGCTGGAGAAATAATTTGCTGGACTTCAGCAGCATGCATCCTAGGTTTATGTTCCCAAATATAGTGAAAGGACAGTATCACAGGATGAGGAGGATCTGTAAGAAGCAAACAGATCTAAATGCTGAAATTGATACTCTAGAACAGTTGTTTGTAGATAGGGGATATAGCAAAACAGTATTGAACAGAACAAAAAATATTGTTTTTGATGATATAAGGCCAATAGAGACAGGGTTTGCAAATTCATCACATCGACCTGGGAACACTAAACAATATAAAGATAGGAAAGTTTGTTTCATGACAAAATATGCAAATGACAATGAGATTGTGTCTGATATTATCAGACGCAATTGGTATATTTTAACCTGGTCTAGATTAAATTCTTGAAATTCGACACTGTCGAATCTGGCATTGTTGACACGAGAATAGCAAAACTGCAGAACATCGAACAAGTAAACCGAAATCTCCGTAAGGGGAGTTTTCCATTTACTTCAATGTGGTGTGGTCTTGGAGTTGGTATATTTAAGTAGCGGGTTATGAGGGTTGCAGGGGGGTTTGCCCCCCTGCCTACACCATTTTTTTTTTATACACCGTTTAGTTTTTATTTTTTGTTGTTGTTTTTATTTTTTTTTCTGAACATTCAATGTTTTAACAGTTCGATCATGAAAGGTCGACCTTTAGTGATTCGAACTGTTAAATATTCGATGTTCTAATATAGACCTTTTTTAACCATAGATCCAGCCACAGCCAATATAGTAGGGAATGCACGTAGATTTACATATAAAAACAACTTGAATTTGAAACAGCTATTGTGTAAGGATAAGACTCAGCGCAGCAAGCAGGATCAGAATTTGAGACCGGATACTTTCCCCTGTAAGCGATGCAATATGTGTAGAGTTATAACTGTGATCCAGGCCTATAATCATCCCATATTGAATTTTAAATTTTACCCCGGGTTCCATGCCACCTGTGATACCAGTAACCTAGTGTATTTAGCCAACTGTAATTGCTGTGAATGTTTTTATGTTGGCAAGACTTCCAGAAGGTTAAGAGACATGATTTATAATCACCTATATGACATCAGGAATTATAATATACAAAATGCCCTCGCTAAACATATTACTGAATTTAATACGCACAGCTTTAGCTTTAGGGCACTACAACTGGTATATGAGAATCCAAGAGGGGGTAATAGTAATAATTATCTTGAATCGGTTGAACTTAAATGGATATTTAGGCTACGAGCGCATATATATCTAGGTCTAAATAGTTATGTGAGTATTAGGCCTGAATTAGAGGCACGGTCCTTTTAAATAATTAACTGCATAACAATTAATTGCATAGTAATTGTTTAATGAGGTGTCTATGAGTTTTAGTTTGTATTAATTAGTTTGAGCAGTGATGTGTTTTACTATTTAAATTGAGTGTTTTATTTTGTATTGAGATGTGATGAAGTGTGGTTATCCCACGTGAAAGCGCTTATCCATTTGTTTTTAACATTGGAATAAACTGGATTTCAGAGCCTCGGTGGTCCTACCTTGTTTATTTTATTTTATTCTTGGTTGTTTCCTGGGATTGGACCTTTGTGCAGCAGTGACTACCTTTGTTTTATATTTCTTGTTTTTTTTCTGGTGTCACTGTAGCCAAATGGCTGAAACAGCTTCCTTGGAATTGGATTATGACCCTATGAGAGAGAATTGACTTGTGAGAGATGCACTTATATCATCAAATTGGAAGCTAAGCACTCTCCAGCCAAGACTGGATTAGCTGGTCAAGAGGAGAAGGTCAACACCTGCACCACACCACATGGAACACATAATCCTCCAGAACACCCACCATCAGATCTCTCACATAAAAACACAAACCACACACCCACCTTTGTGGAGGCTCTCAATAGAAATTTACCCAAACAGCAGAGATCTCCAAGACAGAAACACACTCAACCACCACAACACAGCACAAACCACAGGACACATACCTCACCTCCACATTGTGCCCCTCAACCTACGCTCCTAAGGCTAAACACCTTGCCCAATACACTAATCACAGGTGACTCACTAGTGAGGCACACAAATGTCCCACTCACTAGGTTGAATAAGGAGAAGGTAACAGTCAAGCTGTCTGTCCGGTGCCAGAATCCGACACATAACACATGCACTCAGGTCACTCCAAAACAAGTACAAGTATGACTCTGTCATTGTCCATGTGGGTGTAAATGACCAGAGATGCACCTCCCTGGACTACATGAAAAGAGACATGGTGGAGCTCTCGGATTATGTGAACCAGGCAGGTATGACCCTAGCCCTGAGCAGTATCCTACCATCACCCAGAAGGATACTGCAGTACAAACAAGAAATTATTGACTTAAATAATTGGCTAACTTTCTGGTGTCATTCTAAGGGGATCAAGTATCTGTCTGCTTAGGATGACATGACTGACAGACCTCGATGCTTTGCCAGAGATGGCCTGCATCTGTCACCCCTAGGCTTCCGGGTACTGGCTAAGGCTCTTGCCACCCCAATAGTTCCTTTTTTAGGTGGTGTTTCAAAGACCCAAATTACCACCATAACAGCTATAAATAAATGCAGTCTGAGGGTCATGCTGCTCAATGCTAGAAGTCTAAATCTCAAGATGCACTCACTCAAAACACTCTTCAAAATGGAGAACATTGACATTTGTGCTGTAATGGAGACCTGGTTTAATATGGCAGAAAGCACCCCTTCACTACCAGGCTATAACTCATTCCATATCTTTCCGCCCCGAAACATGGACCATAACTCGAAAGGCGGTGGTGTCTCCATATTCATAAAGCATATGCACACCTCCAGGCTAGTAGCTCAGCATAACGCATCTGAGATACTTCAGGTACAACTAACATTGGCTAAGATGGCAATCCATGTCATAGCCTGCTATAGGTCCCCAACCATGTCCCTAGACTCTCACTCCACATTCCTAAGCACCCTGGAAGCCATCAAAGTCCAACCCAACTCTGTCATACTAGGAGACTTTAACTACCCTTCCGTCAACTGGGAGAGCTACTCAAGCGCCAATACACTGGCCCAACACTTCCTGGAATTCATCAATTCCAATGCCCTAGACCAGCTCATTCTAACCCCCACTAGAGGAAGCAACATCTTTAACCCGGTTATTACTAACATGGGTGACCGTTGCTATACACCAGTAGTCAGTCCATCCCTGGCAAATCTGACCATAAACTAATCACCTTGGAAATTCACATCTCACCCACACAAACACCACCCCAAAGGTAACCATCTTGAAAAACTTTTCCAAAGTTGACTTTGGGCTCCTAAAAACAGTGGTGGCCAACTTCATGGCACCCATGCCAATGGAAAATAGCTGCATGACTGCAAAATCATACGCCAATGCACTGTACGAACATGTAGGGTCTATATTAGAACACCGAACATTCAAAATGTTGAGTGTTCTAACATCGAACCCTAGCAATCGAAAAAAAAAACATCGAACATTCGGAACAGCAAATTTTTTCCTAGGGAAAAAATTTGCTGTTCCAAAACATATACACACAACACAAGCACACCAAACAAATAGCAATCCACACACATACACCTAAACTCTAACACCTAAACTCTAACACCTAACCCTACAATAAACTATACAAACACCACTAACTATCCACTTACCTTAACCCAAATCCTAACCCTAAGGTCCGTCACTATCGCACAGTAACCTCACTTGAGCCCTAACTCACCTAACCTGCCCTAACCCACATGTCCACACAATCGCACACTTACCTGACCCACTCCCTAACCCTAACTCACCTAACCTGCCCTAATCCACACAATCACACACTTGCCTGAACCCGATCTGTAACTTTCCACCAAAGCGCTGAAAATACCGAAGCAACAGAAACAGACAACTGAATTTGTTCCCTGTTTCCTGTTACTTCAATATTAGAACACCCGACATTTCAAATGTTCGGTGTTCTAATATAGACCCGAACATGTACATAAATGCATGGAACTAGCCATACCCAACCAAACCAAGACACTCTCTTCCAAAAAAAGGAAGCCAAACTGGTGGTCCCCTGCCATTAATAAACTCTACAACAGAAGAAAGAAACTGTTGCAGAAAAAGGTGTAGTCCCAAGACTGGAAAAACTCCCTTATTAGCCTCAACAAAAAGTTGAGAGCTCTTATCAAATCCTCTAAAGCCAGATGTGAAGGCAGAATTGCAGCAGAAACTAAAAATAATCACAAAGACTTCTATAGTTATATCAAGAACTTCGACAGCAATACCCAGATTTGCTCTGAGTTATTGCACAATGGTACCTCCTATACTGAGCCAACAGATATTGCTAACATACTGGCTGACAGAGTCAGTGCCAACTTTACCCTTCCCCCCCCAAAGGACCAATCACAATACCGGAAGAATGCCCGGCACCCTGCATTACTGCAGCACAGGTTAAAGCTGCATTGTCCAAGGCCAAGAATGCAGCTTCCATGGGACCCAATAATATCCCTGGCTGTGTTCTACATGAACTACAAAGTGAACTGGCACCACATCTGTGTGCCCTGTTCAGTCACAGCCTCACCTCAGGCTTTGTCCCTACGAATGGTGCACTGCTACAGTCAGCCCTCTTCATAAAGGGGGAGCAACTTCAGACCCTGGGAATTATCACCCCATTCGCCTGATGAGTCTGATATGTAAAGCTATGGAGCGCATCATCATGGAGCTGATTAACAAAGATATAGGAAATCTCCAGTCTCTAGACCCCACACAATTTGGCTTTCTGAAAGGGAGATCATGCCTGCTCAACCTGGTTGACTTCTTTGAATCAGTTGCCAGGGCTGTGGATGAGGGTAAGTCAGTGCATACAGCCTACCTCGATCTGGCTAAGGCCTTTGATACCATTCCTCACTTGGGAATTATTGACAAACTCACCAAATAAGGCATCAACCCCTATATCACTAGGTGGGTTGCAAATTGGCTCACAGATAGAGCACTCAGTGTGAAAGTAGTAGACTCCAAGTCGGACTGCTGACCAGTCATGAGTGGAGTCCCAAAGGGATTGGTCCTGGGTCCTCTCCTGTTCGGTATCTACTTCTCAGAAGTCCAGGCCAACACAAAGGGACTCTGGCTGACCAAGATCACAGACTGGGAGCCATTACTAACTCCCTAAGTGATGCAGACATCATACAGAAAGGCCTCACTGAGACCAGTGACTGGTGTCGAAACCATGGACTTAAGCTTAATGCTGAAAAATATGTCATCATCCTCTTTGGCAAAACCTCAGTTCCCACTAATTACCACATCAATGGGAGCCCACTGAACACTGAAGGCGTTATAAGAGATCTGGGGACACAGGTTGACAGCATCCTCTCCTTCGACCACCACATTGCCACTGTGGTCAGAAAGTCCTTCTGTGTGGCCCATCTCATTACAAAGGGTTTTGCATCCAGGAAGAAAGAGGTCATCGTCTCTCTCTACTCTTCCCTCATTAGACCAATCATTGAGTATAATGCCCCATTTGGCATGTACCTCATTAGACACCTGCAACAGCTGGAGATGCCACAGAAGTACCTCAAAGATGATCCTAGGCATTAAACACATGCTCTACATGGACAGACTCAAAAGACTCCAGCTATTCTCGGTCTCATATCGCCTACTTAGTGGTGATTTTTGCTTGACTTACAAAACCATGTCGTCTCAGCTCTATTAGAAATGCTACATCTAAAGAAATCCCAATCCCTCAGCACCACACACACTCCAGAAACCTCAGCCTCATTACCTCAATCAGCAGAACATGCTGGAGGGACAAGTTCCTAACCCATAGACAGCCCATGCTCTGGAATAGACTTCCCATAGATGTCAAGCAGAGCACCTTGCTGTCCCTCTTCAAGAGAAATCTTGATGATTGGATGGGTAATAGAAAGTTCACCCCTTGGGATCACTCCAGTGGCTCTACTTGATAGAGGCACTGGGAACTAATGTTGGGTGGCATGATTCCAGGGCACTTCTATGGGCTAGCCTTGTAAAGGCTCCAGGACCATTAGCCTAGTACACACCTATGAAAACTGGCCACAGTTTATATAGTGTAAGGTAACAGATGATCATAGAATCATAGCAGGTTACTAGACTATCGACCCAGAGGTCATTCCAAGCCTAGCCTTTCCATACCAATGTAATACCCTAGATACTCTAGTCAATACACAGGACTGCATTTAGTAATGACTACCCATGTATTAACTGATGCTGAACTGTTCATGAAAACAATACTATAAACAGGTTATCATGAACAGCTCAGCATCAGTTACTCATACCACTCAATTTTTTTTCACATGTATTCAACTCTAATAGCTTGAGTTTTCAGTTATCTTACTTGTACTCAAGACCCATATGTGTGAAACCCTATTTCTAATGCATGTCATCTTATACGGTGGTCTGATTGTTCAGCCTCCCAGACAAAATATGAGGAAAGCTTTACACTGTCTCTCAGTGATCACTCTTCTTCTGAAGTGCCATGACCTTGGAGAGAAAATTGGACAGTTTGGAGGTGTAAGGCTTAGCTTTGCAAAAAAATAATTGTGCTAATAATGTGTTAGTTTTTATTCCTCCCAGGCTTGAATACCAATGAAACAAGTTCCTGAGTGCTCCCCTTCATGCAATATAAGCTGTTACTGTTGAGGTGGCATGTTCCACAATCCCGTGGTATGAGGGGATGTAACGAAACCTACAAAATAAAGGTGCTTAAAATGACTGTATTCATTAGACAGCAAACCCTTATCCCATATAATAACAAGGTACTAGACAGTTTACAGGACGTCAACAACCAGTACTCTGGCCAAATATAATAACTTTTGCTTGATTTTTAGCAACATTTCTGAATATTATTGAGTAAAAGGCAAAGAAGGCTGAAACATGCATGCATACTGTGATGCATACTGTGGTTTATAATGTTTTTTAACTCCTATATTTATTTATATATTATTATAACAGTATGCAGAATAATCCAAAATAAATATAATTTCTGACTGCATCATTGCTTTCTTTAAGTTATATTCTCCATTTACAAAGTGTCAAATATGTGAAAAATGAAAAAAAATATATAAATCCCTCTACGTATTATGCATTCAGGTAAAATACCTAACACCCCCAATCAGAAGTGCATGTAATTAGATATTCATATCTAAAAAATATCAGAAGAGCTGACATTATTTAAATGACAGTAAACAGACCTTACAGTTTTGGAGAATTAAGTATTCAGCTGCCAGAACTCCCAAGCTTGTGGTTCCCAGTTATTGTTGTTTATCATGAAGCCCTTCCAAGCACTGTACATTGATTTTATCATTGTCTACATCCCCCAACACAACTGCAAATACTTTCTTATCAGCTGTTGTGATAAATACGTAGAGTTGCATTCAAAATTTTGTTAAATGAGATGGTAGCTAACTTAAGTGATGTAAGGAACAGTCCTCTTAATTTAAGTAAATGTGTTCGCAATGAGCTTTAAAAGTGACTACGTACTTCCCACTGTACCTCTCAAACGTTTAGTGCAATGAATCTGGACAAAGCCAGAAATAATGGGGGACAAAGGTCCAAAATCAAGCAAAGATTTGAAGTATTGCCCTTATAAACTTACGAAGTTGCTAGAATAACGGGTTTTGAATTACCATGCTTTTCGTGAAAGTTCTGAAATCTCAAACTCAAATGTTTGTCATTAACTGACATCAATTATTTACCAGAAAACCACACATTTTATGAGGAACAAACTAAAAATATGAGTCAAAAATCTGGACATTCTGCATAAAATCTGGACAGGTAAGAATTACGCCTCCAAAGTCAAATCCATGTTGTGGTATCAAAAACAGGCTATAGTCCCAAATGTGATTTAAGAAAATGAGGTATGCTATCTGAAAGAGACTGTAATGCTGTTGTGATACTCTCCCTAATGGTGCTCTGACTCGAGCCGGTTTCATTTATAACTGTAAAAGACTGGTGGTATAAGCTTATTAATTTCCATAATGACTCTGTTGCATTTCAGACATGAAAGTATTTTTGCACAAGTTTCCATATACTACCATTTTTGATATTTAGCATTTGTTTCATTCCATATTTTGAACAATGATAATTCCTGTATGCTAAGTATGAACATATGGTATTTTTCAAGTTAGGGTGCATTATTTAATATCCACAATCAGCATTTCTGTAAATCAATAGTAATATTCCTATACTTAAGCTATAGTTGTATTTTAAACATTTTTTTTTCATCAGAAACTTTAACAATCTGTCGGAATATACACAATCCCTCAAATGAGTATTCCTGATTTTGCAGATGGGTTGAAGTATTCAATATTTGTGTACGTGCATAAGTACACAGGCCATTGCATTTAACTCCACAGAAATATCTAACTTTATACTTCAGTGAATTTGGAGGTAACTACTTCTCCAGAAGAATTTGTTGAAACATATTCTAACAGTATGACGTCAAGATAAAGCAGGCATCCCTAAGGTGGGGAAATATATTGTAAAAAAATGTAATGACGAATCACTAACGTATTTAAAGTTTCTGTTGCTTCTAACTAGGAAAATAGTTTCCTCAGAGCTATCAACATACTTAAGTATTTAATCTGTTTGACAGATAGAATGTATAACCTGAGCAGAACTATAGCCATATGTCATTAGAAAGTGCATTAATTAAGATGTGGTGATACTTAGTTTTATTCTAAAGCCAAGAAAAATTATTTATGCATAGCAAATAGTACCAAGAGTAACATTCTGGTTATTGGGAAGAACCAATAAACAATCAGTGTGCTCCATAGCTAGAACATGGGCATTACCTATTTATAATCCTTGGAATGAATTTGACTTGCAGTTTATTTTACAGAGGTAATAGCCAAAAAAAAGGCAATGTCAGAGGTAATAGCCAAATCAAACAAAATGTTAATATTGGCTGCCTATTGAATACATCATGCTCAGTCATAACTTTTAAAGTAAAATCAATGTTTACTTGCATGTGTGTTTAAGGGGTAGCATACATAAAAAAAATGTGTGTGTGTGTGTGTGTGTGTGTGTGTGTGTGTGTGTATATATATATATATATATATATATATATATATATATATATATATATATAAAACACACACACACACACACACACACACATACACACACACACACACACACACACACACACACACATTGTAATGAACGGTTAGGGAAAAGCATAATACATTTTGTGTGAAAGATGAACTCATGATTCTGGAAATCAAAAGCTTATTGTGTGTATAATACGTGTATGTGTTTCAAGCAATAATAATATACTTTTCCTTATTTATCTGAATACATTTGGATTTGTTTTTCTGAGTCGATATATTGCAACCTGAATGCATGAACAAAATCAGAACTGGCTACAATTTCAAAAGTCTACTTCAGGTCTCTGAAAGCCTCATGCACCACCCACCCCATATTCTTAGTAGGCCTTTGTCCTTCATTGAGTATACTTAATTGATTAAGGAATTAGTTGCCATTATAGCAGTGAAACTGGAATGAAAACCATGCTATCTGTGCATCAGTATGTCATGTTTGGTTGCATTGTCTAGAGTATGATTATAGATAATTTTTTCAAGAATTTTTGCATGTGGTCATATATATATATATATATATATATATATATATATATATATATATATATATATATATATATATATATATATATATATATATATATTGCTGATGGGACTGAAATCGTTGTTTGAAGGAGAAAGTCCTTTTCACAAAGGTCTAAGTACTGCATATTTAAAGATATACGACAATAGTCCAGTTGTCATTGAAAATGTGGTGTGTGTGTGTGTGTGCATGTGCGCATGTGCGTGTGTGTGTGAATGTATGCGTGCTTAATGCATGTATATATGGAAAGTGTGGCTTTGGGGGATATGGGCTTACTCTATTTCTTGTAAGTAAGTTTGAACCATTTTGTGTTTGATTCATTTGAATTTAAAAGAGAGTTATTAATAAGCTTATGTAACTGGTTGTTTGGAGAAGATGAAGTTATGCTGTAAAATGAACATGGTCCTGTTAATGGGGATGAGAGGAATTTTTTATTTATTTAATGTATTTATTTTAGTATGACATCTGGACTTGACTTTGAAAAGATGCTGCTATTAGTTAGTAAATTAATACTTTTCCAGTATGTTTTAAATTGTCTGAAATGAAAGACTTGCATGTTTCTCACATATGCAGATTTTGCATTAATTGTTTCTCTTTTACGTGAGTTTTTAGTTGCTCATATCTTCTTAGTTTATTCAGGTCAGTTGAGTCTTGTTTTTATTTTTATCAGGATCTGTCTGTTTTAAGTTTTCTTAAAGTCCATGAAAAGCCAAGTGTTTCTGTTACCCAGGTGCCATTTGTGTCATAGTGACAAGCCTGTATTTTATTGGAGAAATTATCAACATCTTCAAAAAATAACATCAGAAAGCAAATCCACTTCTGAACCAAATCCCACCAAGTAGTTATCCAACAAATTGTCTAATCCACAACCCACTTCCAAACAGAAAAACAGGCATCCGTGCAAAATATTTAAAAAAGAAAAGGGAAGTGTTGAAATTACCAGTACATGCATATAAAAAAGTTAGTGCAGAGCTTTAAGACTATGAGTTAATGATCTGGTTCCTGTAGTCCAGGGTATGATTCCCTCAATCTCCATTTGCTTACTCTGCGACTCTTAGCAAGTCACTTAACCAGTATTCTAGGAAACTAGGAAGTTTAGCTAGGCCACAAACTGGTCTCTCAAGCTGCATGCCTAGTAACTACCTATGAAGTATCACTAGGAAATTCAATAGGAAGTTCTTGCCTTTTTCATATTTATCATGTACTTATCTATGGCATAAGCCAATAAAAACCTGATGTTTTCTTCAGGAGAGCAGAACCATTTATGAATGTGGAAAGTGCAAGGACATTTGCAAATCAAAATGAATGCAGATTGGATTGTTAAGGAAAATCACTTCACAAAGATCAGCTTTATAGGCATGTGTGTTGCACTGAGAGGCATGGCCAAAATTTTTGGAATTGTATGCCATATTCCAGATTGTAGCCCAACCTTCAAAACATGTGCATCTTCTGGACAGTATACCTTTCTACCACTATGAAATAAAAAAAAAATATTCCTTTGATGACAAGCTTAAGAAAAAAATCAGCAAATCGAGCATTGTAAAAAAAAAAAACATTTTATAAACCATATACCACTACAAATACACAGGTTTTAACAATTTAGCACACCTCATTGTACAAAATTAATTGCTCTATTTAAAAAGCATACACTGTGGCAAAGACTGGGAATGCCTTATTACAATTGCTGCAGCCCTCCCAAGAAACAAAACAAGAGAAAGAACACAGAGAAACTGATTTTTTTTAAATTTACCTTTTTCTTATTTAAAAAAAAAAAACTTTACTATTACTGAACTTGCAACTCCACGTGTAGTTGCGAGACTCTACGAGATTCATTTATAAAGAAAGAAATCTACTTTCTCCACCCGCTGGACTTTTCTGAAAACAGCCCAGAAAAATGTCTGTTCCACTCTGTGAATAAGGTAATCATGCCTTTTTAAAGAACTTCCTACCTTCTGCATAAGGCAGAAACATCAAGAGTAAGTAGCCCATTTGGCTGCTATATAAAGCAGCAAATAGTTAAGCACAGATTGGCTCAAACTAAGTCAGCCTGAGACTGAAAGTAAAAGACGCAATTGGCAAGTGGAGAAATATGACCATGAGACCAATTGTTATTCCTAGCCCTAATCTTAAAAGTTGTTTGGCATGTGGGAAGGTAAAGATTTTAAGTGTGTGTGTGTGTGTACCTTTAGGTCTGTGTATGCTCTGAAGTGTACCTGTTTGTTTTCACAGAATGTTCTGCTTTGGAATCACATGTGGTCTGTCCTTTACAAAGTTTGTGTTTTTTTATAGCAAATCAGTAAAGCATGCAGTCACTAAATAGTGACAGACATTTCTGAGTTGCAGACTTAACAGCCTTCAGAAAATGCATTCTAATGCAAAGCCTGTTATTCAGGCAACTTCATATAAATACAATATCTGTCCCTGATTTTAGTCCATTGTCCCCCATATTTTTTTAGCTTCCTTCTTGATTCTTATGGAGAGATTTGCAGTAAACTGGACAATGTGACAGGTATGTAGAGGGTAGTGCAATGGGCTCCCCACTGTATTCTTACAGTAGTAAGCTGTGAACGAAATTACTCTCTGGCACTAATTTGTGTATTTATTCATTAGTTTGATCACAGTACAGTTAAAAAAATGGCTATAACTGATTGATAGTCACATCTATCTGTGTGTGCAGGTGTATATGTGTCATTTGCAAGCTTAATATATGTACTGGGGAGGCATAGATGGTCTCAACTGTCCCTGATTTTGCCTCATTTTTTTATTTGCTGGTAAATCCCTAAGAATAACAGTAACTCATTAAGGTAGGACATTAGAATTTCATACTTCTGATGATTAAAACTACAGTGGTGAATTATTAGTTTTTATTTTATTATATTCTATCTGAGTTGTATATTAATGTCAACTGTAATTGCTGAGTACAGAGGCTGTCTGTGAATGAATGTGATTGACACTGCTGTCATTTGTTGAAGATAAGCAGTCATTCCTCACCTCTTCTACTTACCTGCTGACTCTCATTGTGTGCTTCTTACTGTTTCCCTCTTGGCCTGCTGATAGCCTTTTGTGGTGACTGCCATTTCCTGCCCTATCCCACTCTGTTTCCACTTGGGCTCACTCTGCTTCCTCCTACCCCCATTCCCACCCACCCCCTATATCATTTCCTTTATATCTAACCACCTAATCCCTTCCACCCCAAACTCCACCCCTTTGTCTGCTAAAACATTCTAAACACCTTACCCCTCCCCTACTTATCACTTCATAGTTTAGCCTGCTGCAAATCCTTTTTCTCCCTGCATATCTCCTACTCACTCTACAAGTTGTTTCACCTAAATTTTACTTCATCTCTCTAACAGGTCCAACAACTTACTTTTCCTAGTCTCTTATCCACTCCTCACTCCATCCCAAGCCTATTTTCCCACCTTAGGCCATGACTATTGCAACCCTCCCTATTCTCTTCTTGCCTCCATTACTTCTCCTTCTCATTCATACACCTTGTACTACTCCATTACCACCTGTCCATAGAGATCCCACTAATCCCCATACTAACTGCTTCTCATCTCTGCAGTACTCTATTACAATCTCCTCCTCTATCTTTTCCATGAACATCCCTCTGACTAAATTCAAACTTCACCCCCCTCACTCTCTAGCATCTAAAACCAAGACTAAGTACTTGACCTACAACCCACTTAAATTCAAACGTTACCACCTTCATGTAGCCCTGCTTCTATCAGAAGACATACATCCCAATCCTGGGCCCATCCATCATGCCACTATGCATAACTCTACCTCTCCCTACTTAATAAACTCATCCTCTCCAAACAAACATATTTAATTTTACTATATGAATGCCCATAGTATTCTAAACAAAGTTAGTGAAATCCATACCTGGATAGCCATCCACATCCCTAATGTCATCACCCTAACAGAGACTTGGCTAAAACCTCAAACCTCTGATAAAGACATCCCCCCTGGTTATAATATACTCTGCATAGATCATCAAAACAAAAAAGGGGGTGGCGTAGCCATCCTCTATTCCAACCACCTCACCATTACAAGTATTATGAAACTGATCCCATCCTTTTCTCCTGCTGAACTACTGACAGCTAACCTTGAAATCAATGACCACACCATTATCACAGTTGCAGTCATCTATATTCCTCCAGGAGACAAAATATTCTTTCATACTTTTCTCAACACATCCCCAATGAAACTATCCACCTTGGGGATGTCAACATTAACTGGTTAACTCTCAGTAATCCAAACTCTAATACTCATATTAATTTATATGGCTTTACACAGCTAATCTCCCAACCTACTCATACAAACAACTCTCACACATCTAGTACTCTTATTGATTGGGTACTTTTATCTAATCCATCCAAATATCATAACCCTGAAACCCTACCAAACACCCTGATTGATCACTCTCTTATAAAAGTTATTTGGTTCACTCACCACTTCTCAAAACCTCCTAGATTTATTACTTGTCACAAACTCTCTAACTTCCATCCAGAAACCTTTAATACCCTCCTCTCTAAAGTAAACTGGAAATTCCTTACCCAACTCCTACTAGAAGAAGCAGTTCTAGCTTTCAACTCCACCTTCCTTAGCATCTTAAACTCACTTGCTCCCCCTCGCAAAGTCCAAATTAAGCCCAACATATCTCTGTGGCTTTCAAAAGCCACTTGTAACCTTATGATAACTACAGACAAATTGTGGAAAAAATTGTCACAAACTAAGCTCCCTGCAGACTTGCAAAAATATAAAGAACTCAGAAATCTGACAAAAAACACATAAACAAAGATAAAAAGGACTTCTATAACAAGCCTCCCACAGGCATAAGATGTAATCCTAAAATTTCTGGAACTCTATTAAACAAATATTATATCCCAGTAATCTTAGCTAACCAGTCCATGCCCAGACAAGACATCTGAAGAAACTGCCACTATCTTCAATACCTATTTCATTGATTCAATATCTAAGCTACTCAACCCTAACCCAAACTCCTCTACTACCAACATCTCCAACTTTTCTGAACCTACTCCTAATACTATCTCCTCAAATACCTTCTCCCTCAAACCTGTACCTACTAGCTACATCAAAGCTCTACTTTCTAAATTAAAACCGTGCTCAGCATCAGCTGACAATATTCCTTCTACTTTTCTTCTACTAGCAGCTGACTCTCTTGGTCTCCCTGTATCTATCATAATTAAACACTCTATCTCTGAATCTAAAGTCCCTTCCATCTGTAAACAATGCTACACTCTACCTGTACACAAAGGAGGTAACTCCTCTGATATCTCCAACTTTAGACCTATCGCTATCCTCTACATTCTCTTTAAAGTACTAGAAAAATGTATTCATAAACAAGTTATGCAGTATCTAATACAGGACAATCTGCTTACACCCACTCAACATGGCTTCAGACCCAAACATAGCACCACTACAGTTCTATTATCCTTTCTCAACACTGTCTCTGTAGCCATGGACGACCATAAACATATTTCTTGCCTATTCTTGGCTATTTCTTGCCTATTCTTCTCAAAAGCTTTCAACACTGTCTCATATTCTCTTCTGCTGCACAAACTAATTAACCTCAACTTCTCGTCTGATACTGTTGCATGGTTCTCCAGCTACCTCACTGATAAATTTCAATCAGTGAGATGGCACTCTGCACTCCCCCTCCTCTCCCTGTAAAAATGGGTGTACCTCAAGGGTCTATCTTAGGGCCTTTACTTTTTAATATATTTACTAATCAGCTCTATCCCTCCTTTCCACAGTCATCGTTAGTGCAATGCACAGATGACTCTGCAGTCATCACCATAGCCAACTCTCCCTCTAAGCTCTTCTCAGTTACTCAGGCATCTTTTAACTTAGTTGAAACATGGCTCTCCAACAACCAGCTCATCCTTAACCCTAAAAACACAAAGCTGTTACTCTTCCTACCTAAAAAGTTCAACAATATTAAACCCTCCTTCTCCATACAGTCCCTTAATAACACTCCCATTCAGGTAGAATCCAACACTAAGCTCTTAGGCGTAACCATCGATGATCAGCTTAAATTTAACTTGCATGTTAATAACTGTATCAAAAAGACTCATTCAAAACTAAGGCTCCTTTACCGTAACAAGAAAATCCTTACCTCTGATGCCAAGATTACTCTCTCTTACCTACCTTCTACCCAGTCTAATGTACAACTCTCAAATTCGCACAAATCGTAACTCAACACTCCTAACCAAATTCAAATCTACCTACAAGGTAGCTAGATTTGCTGCCCAACAAACCTACAAATCCCATCACTGTCTCTCTCTAAAACACCTAAACTGGCTTGAATTACCCCACCAGCTTCTTCTCTCTCAGCGCCAGGTCATCCATTCTATCCTATACCAGCCTTCCTACTGCCCAGCTCTATCCACTCTCATCTCCCATTATTCTCCCTCCAGACCTCCCCGAAAGCTCTAACCAACACCTACTACAAATCTACAAACCCAAGTCTAAATTTGGATGTAACATGTAGAGCTATCACCCCACTATTAACTGGAATAGGCTCCCACTAGAAATCAGGACCCTTACACATCCTAAACAATTTAAGACAGCCACCAAAGAGCACTTTAACAGTCACTGGTTCTGCCACTGCTCTCTCTCTCCTTAAACATCCCCTACTTCCCATATCTTAATCTACTTTATGCCCTTAACTCACTCTTCTCACTAGCTCTCTCTAATCTTCCTTGACTACTCTTTCTACTGTAAAACCTATTAAGCAAATTCGCTCAGAGAAACATTCTATTGTAATTGTCTTGCCTTCATGCAACTACATTAAGATAAAACTGGGTTTTTGTAACCACTTACCCCAAAAAACTATATTCATCTTAATGACATATTATTTCCTTTTATACATCGTGAAATAGTTTTACTATACTCCTGATTATTGACACTGTATAACATTGTATTCTACTTAATGCCTTGTAATAATATTGTAACATTGCTGTTTAATGCTAATTTATAATGAAAACTGTATAATATGTTGGAGCTTTTCTCCCCAGACCTTATCTGAAAAAGGGCTCTTCAGCTCAGTTGGACAAACCTGGTCAACAAATGCAAAATAAATAAATAAAAGATTCAGGTTTTGCAGGGGTAGTGTGCATTTGTGTGAAGCCAGATGGTATACCTTACTAGGTCTGTTTGTAACACAGTCAGATATCTGAGGTGCAGAGTCAGTAAAGTGGCTGTAATTTGATGAGTAAGTGTATTGTCTATGATGAAATTGGCAGTGTATATGTGGTGGGGTGGAAGGGTTGCAGTGTATCTAAAACTAAGTTGAACATAACATTTTTCATTTTATGCCAGTCAGGCATCAGCATTATACTCAATAAGTGGGTGTCTATGATAGTCTGGGCAGGATGTGAGTGACAGCAACTGGCAGCAGATTGTTCCAGTGGGTAGTGTTGCCATCTAACATTGTTTGGTTTTATGGTTGAGTTTTTGGCTGTGATGTTTTCTGTGAGTTGGTTTGCATGTATTACCTGTTTCTGTGTAGGTTTTATATATATATATATATATATATATATATATATATATATATAAATGTACACACACACAAACACACACACACACACACGCACACACATATATATATATATGTATATATATATATATATATATATATATATATATATATATATATAAAATGGGTCTACTTCAGATGATCGAACTTTCAAAAGTTAATTCGGAATGCATTATGTTGGCCATGGTAAAGGCCCAACTTCATTATGGTATAGTCTCGGCCCCAACAGTTCCTTCCATGGGCTGAGATGTTCCACAGACAATCCCTGCTTCTGTTCCTTCTTTGGACCTAGTTCTACCACCGGTAGTGAGGGAATTGACACCAACTGTCATGTTGGGCTCCTTGATACTGAGAGACCTTGTGTCTCCCTCACCAATAGCTTCAGCACTGGCAACATCAATACTGTACTCTTAATTGTTGATGGTTATTAGGGCCCAGGTGGTCAGTGTAGAGTCTTCAGCTCCAATATGGCCAGCAGCAATGATATCAGTGCCATTCTCAGATTCAGAGTACTCAGTGTTTGATGCCTCAGGATCAAAGATTCCAGATTTGGTTTCAGCATCAGAGTCTTTGGTGCCAGTGATTGACACCTATTCAGACCTTGCCAACACCAAATGTTTTGGTCCTAAGCACTTTGGCTGATGCCATAGTGCAGAAGGAAGCTACCCTTAGCTGGACTGTGTCTTTATGTCAGCGACACCGGTTCCACCCTTGGGTACCATCAAAGTCGGGAACTTGAGCAGACTATCTTCAAGACCCCTTCATTACTAAAGGAGTTCTAGGCCAGGACTGGTAAGAGGCAGAGCTCACTTTTCACAGAAGCATTCTGATAAGGACTTGCATTACAGCCCACTGAGGAAGAGGATGTGCAAGGGGATGGAGACATGCAAGAGGAAGCAACTAAACTCTCTCTCAGAATCTTCCATTCCAAATAGAAATCTGGATGAAGGGGAGGGTTTTCTAAATTCTCTTCTGGAGGATCCTTCCTTGAGTGAGATTTTGGAAATGATGAGGCAGATGGGATCTCGGTCTCCCCTGAGGAACTGATTTTACAGGAGGCCTATCACTTTTCACCTCTTGAAGCATGGGCAGTGCCTCCCCAGATAAACTTGTGGAAATGGTCAGTGGCAAGGTTCTGAAAGATCTGAATTTAGTGGAACTCATACCAAAGAAATCAGACAGGGTGCTTTGTACTCCCAAAGACAGGCATTATTGGAGCTAAGTGCCTCTTGTTGACTCCATCATTGTGGCTGTAGCTATAAAGAAGGCTATCTTGGAGCTTGCCAAAGCCATCAGTCCTCCCAAGAAGGATTCAAGGATGGTGGATAGGCTAGGGAAGCAAATGTATGTTTCCAGTGCATTTCCAATCAGAGCTTTAAACTTCATAGTGTGTATCATTTGTTTTCAGAGGGAGAGTGGGCATTGTGTCTGAGAATCTGAAACAGTTGCTAGCACCAAGTGGCCATGATGAGTACCATTTCCTCTCTGTTTCTGCATTTTCTACATCAAGTGATGGAGAGGTCAGCTACAGCCACAGAGTCAGGTTTGACTATTTGAAAAAAAGCGTGGTTGCAGCTCACAAATATCCAGACCACTTCAAAAGAGCTTTTTCCAACACCCCCTTCAATAGCAATACACTATCTGGGCAACAAATTACAAAGGCTGTCTATCTGTGATCAAAACACTGAGTAGTGATGGGTTTAAATGTGTTATCCCACAAAGAACCTTCCAGAGGAATCAGAAAGGGATGAGGAACTTGTGGTTTCATAAATCCCAACAGCCCCAGCATGGACAGCAACAGTACAGGAGTGCTTGGAGCAGACAGGAATCTCATTTCAGATGCCACCCCAGAGGGACAGGTGATACCAATTCCTAGAGAGGTAGGTAGAGGCTCCTTTTGAGGGTTTTGTCCCTACAACCCACTGAAGGTTTGCAAATTGTTCCCCTCTGGAGGCAGTCTGGGCACTTCTCTCCTTACACACTCTGGTGTGGATGACCATCATAATGGATTCATGGCAAGAATAGTCATATCCAGAGACTATTTCATTGCCTTTTTGGAAACCCCCCAATTCAGACCTCCCAAACTCCACCCATGCAATCCAGCCATGGGGAAGCATACTTAAGAGAGGCTTAGCATCTCCACAAAAGAGCAATTCAGCAGTTCCTAGAAGACCAGAGTGGGTCGAGATTTTACTCCAGGTTCTTTTAAGTGCCCAAGAAGACCAAGGACCTTAGACTGATTCTCAGTTTGAGTCAGCTCAATCACTTCCCAGATGGCCATGGTGCAGTCCTTCCTGCTGTGGCAGAGGGCTAGATATGCTTTCTTGGTCTTCACGCTCCTTACCTGCACATAAAAATGGACACAGTAGCAAGAGGATTCCTTTGCTTCTGGGTGGGAGCCAATTTTTTTTCATCACCGGGCCTTGCCACAGCCAACTCAGTGTTCACCCAATACATAGCCCAGTCGCTCCTCAAATACAACTTATAGAAGTATACATTATTCTGTACCTAGATGATTGGCTCCTCATGGCTCCATAAGTGGATCAGGCAACAACTCTGCCTGTCTTTGGGTATAACAATAAATGTAAACAAGTCCCAACTGGAGCCCTCACATACCTTATCTTCATTGTTTGTCATCTCAATACCTGGAAGTAGACAACAGTTCATCCTTAATGACAAACAGGGTTTTGCTGCTTCAGCAAGATCAGCCACCAGCAGTTCTTGTTGTCAAGGTCCTAGGTTTCATGCCGGCATCAATACAGATGGTTCCCAACTCCTGATTTACCATGACGATTTTACATACTATGGGACCAGTCTTCTCAACAGCTGCAGCTGGATCTTAACCTGATGGTTAAAACCTACCTTTCTAGAGACTCCTCCTTCACCATCTCCATATCAGTTGCAACAGTCATCACAGATACATCTACCCTAGGATGGGCGGGGGGCATTGTTTAGGCAAGATGGTTCAATGATTCACTGACTACAGAAAAGGCCCACTTGTACAACAGTGTTTTTGAGATGCAAACTGCCCGCATAGCATTGTAGAAATTTCAAGTTGATCTCCTTCAAGGTGCAATTACTGTATAGTCGGACAACATGGCAGTTGTGTTGTATTTCAACAAGCAAGGAGGATTCCAATCAATACCCCTTGTGCAGAAAAGCAATATGAGGATATAAATGGGTCTTGATCTTGCAATATTTTCTAATTTCAGTGCACATACCTGGGTCTTCCAACTTGATTACAGACAAGCACATGAGGCACATCTTTCTGCCCCATGTGTGATTCCTGAACATCAAGGTAACATGCAATATATTTAAGAAGTGCACAACTCCTTGCTGCAACTTGTTTGTTTCACCATGCAACACCAAATGTTCCCAGTTCATCAGCATAATTCCCCAGGAATGACAGACACCCAGGAGTGCATTCTCCCATAGCTGGCCCCAATTCTTCTCTATGCATTGCCTCCCCTGCCCCTGATACCAAGACTGTTACAGCCTGGTATAGCCAAGGTTTGCAAGGCTCAACTCCTTCTCATACTCTATTCTTGGTTCTCCTTGATACAACCTCAACTGAAGAATAAATCCATTCTCCTAATACAGAATTCCACCCTGATAACTCACCCATCTGGATGGCCTCACCCAGACATTCAGTCCATATATCAAACTGGTTGGGTCATCTAGGACCGGTAATAGCCAGCAACTCTTGGTTCCCCCAAGATGTTGTCAAGCTACTTACAGCCTTTCAAAGAACTTCAACCAAAAATGGAAACCATTTTCAGAGTGGGCTTCAGACCAGCATTTTTCTCCCATTTCAGTTTCATTGGACCAGGTCTTGGCCTTTCTGTCACAATTGCATAACAAAAGAGTTAATTACTTCAGCCCATTTGGCAGCAATTTCCTAACCATCTAAACTAAGCTTTACTGTATTCCTGATAGTATCTAAGAGAGTTATACTGTTTCCTTGAAACTTCCTTCAGTAGAGCAAGGTAGATGTGGTGAATGGTTCTTATTGTTGTCAGGTCCAAGACAGAATGCAGAATGCTCTGTCTCACTGAGACTTCTCAAAATAATATTTAAAATATTACTGCTGGGATAGCTTGAAGAATGAGAGCATTTCTAGTCATCTGACTTCTAGTTCCAGGCCAAAATCCCCCATTCCTGGCAGCTGGCAGTATTTAGCATATACCTCTAAAAATACTTATACAGGGGCTTTTGATCAGATCTTTGGCAGATGTTGGAAGTCATAAAACAATTACATTCATTCATGCTTCCAAAGTAGCAATTAGTTCACCCTAAAGAAAATGAAGAAAGGTTCCTAGTACAGATTCTGTATCTCTAGATGCATTAAAACATCTTTATGGCGTAACCTATAAAGTAATTTTATTTAAGATATTTTTCTAAAGTTTGCTGGACTGAGGTTTGTTAGATATACATTTAGAGATTTAGAGATTTATATGTATCTATGTCTTTTGCTAGTTAGATGCATATACATTTCTGTTGCTATAATATATGTAGGAGTAATACAGTCAGTTAGATGCATGCATTTCTGTTTGTTAACATACATATATTAAAGGGTTAAACTGTTTTCAGTTAAATGACGACATTCATCTGTATGCAACATGCTGGTACAGCTTGAGAAAAATGCTGATAAAGATAAGCTGAATGTTCAGTGTTTAATGCAAGCTTCAAGGATTACAGATAAGGATGCAGGTACAAGGAAGGAACCGAGTTGGAGACAAAAACAACTTACTGAACTGTCACGTAATTCACCTTGAAACAAGAACACAAAGGAGTTTATTAACAGACTGCCTGACATTATCAAAAGACTGCTTTCACACAGAAACAAGAAAGACTCTCTAAAAGTTTAATAAACAGGCTGTATAACATCAGAAAATACCAACGTAATGACCTTGACAGTTCCCAAAAGACTGCTTTCATAAGAATGTATATATGTGAGATGTAATCTGATTTCTTAATAAATCTTCCCAATAAACCCACAAGCGAGGCTCCAACAGTTCAAACAGACAACAAATTCACCCAAAGTCTGAAGATAACTGATGAAAATGAGAAAAATCCACAAAGAATAAAGTATCCAACGTTTTATTTGGTGAGCTCTTTCGTAATGTTCAACATTGCTTCATCAGACAGTTAGAGACCAATTAAGCTTTGATTAAATACCCATTTCAAACTTCACTAAAAGCCAATCAAATACATGGATTTTAAACAACCCTCCCATCTTATGCAAATTAATATTAAGGCATCCAAATTCTTAAGAACACGCTTATGCTTCACAAGATATTATATATGCAGCACATCATTTTTAAAATATATTGCATAACAATTACAGTATGATAAAAAGTACATGTATAGTCCTAAAAGACACTTATGAAATACCAATAACACATAAACTAACTACTAGTTCTATTATATTCTATTTTGTTTTATTCTATGTTCAGCGTATTAGTTTATTTATTTAACTCTCCTACATTTGAGCACCGGTTTCAAGGGAACTGAGTCATTGAGACGCAGACCCCTGTGGGCCCCCAACCTCAAAATCCACTGTAATTCCACATACTCTGTCTGATTAACATGGTCCCCCAGCCTGCTGTTCATTGTTTGTACATGTAATACTTGGAATGAGAACACATACTCTTTACTAGTGGACATCGTATGTTTAGCCTGGGCACTACTTTTATGTTTGCTTTTGGAAATTGTTCTGGAGCATAACATATTTATGTTTGGTGATACATGCTATTGGCAAGTATCAGGGCTAGCTATGTGCACTAGTTGTGCCAACACATATGCAAACCTTGTTATGGTGGATTGGGAGGAATGATATCTGGTACATGACCCCCATGTCATGACCTCATCATTGGTTGGCAAGGTGATGAGGCTAGTCTGCAGTCTTTTCATCAACATCTTAATAGGACTGGGGATTTTTTACAATTCACTATGAATTGTTCTAGAAGTAATATAGACTTCTTAGACGTCACTGTCTTTAGGACTCAGAATGGTTGGAGTACTAAACTACATAGGAAATCTTGTTACTGTCCACCTTTTTTACACCGTGATAGTATGCATGTAGGACACATTTTCCCAAATATAGTCAAGGGACAAGCGATGAGGGTTTCACACCTCTGTTATCAGGAAGATGACTATCATAAGGAATTGGTCAGTTTGCAGGAAGGCTTTTTGACCAGGGGGTACAGTGAGTGTGAAATCAGGGAAGCCTAAAGGTACAGAATGAGAGAAAATGGAAAGCTAGACCTTATTATTCCATGAAAATAACAATACACCATGGAATAAAGGAACAGTGGGATGGTTCTCAAGTGTCAATAGTGTTGCCCTATGCCATGGATGTTGAGAAATTTAGGAACATAATAAAAGAGAACTGGCATATTATTTTAGTGGATGAGGAAACCATGAGGTTAGTAGGCACAAGACCTAGTTTTATTTATAAAAATAAAAAGAACTTAAAACAACAGTTGTGCTATCCCAGACCTAGGAATGGTAGTAGGAGATGTTCAGTAGGGGACATGTAAATGTGTAAATTGTGCTTAATGTACGTTTATAGATGAATCAAGGTTCTTTAAGCATCCAGGGACAGGACACCTCTGGGAATTTAGAGTAGGAGCAAATTGTACTACTTCCAATGTAGTCTATGTGGCACACTGCAGGGTATGTTTCCATTTCTATGTAGGGAAAACAAACAGATGTCTTAGAGAATGAATAAGGGGTCATATTTATTGTACAAGAAAAGGGTTGGAATGTAGTGCCCTGGCTAAACATACGATATCCACTAGTGAAGAGCATGTGTTCTCATTCCAAGTATTACATGTACAAACAATGAACAGTAGGCTGGGGGACCATGTTAATCAGACAGAGTGTGTAGAACTACAGTGGATCTTGAGGTTGGGGGCATACAGGGGTCTGGGTCTCAATGACTCAGTTCCCTTGAAACCAGTGCTCAAATATAGGAGAGTTAAATAAATAAACTGATATGCTGAACATAGAATAAAACAAAACAGAATATAATAGAACTAGTAGTTAGTTTATGTGAATTTCATAAGTGTCTTTTAGGACTACACATGTACTTTTTACCATACTGTAATTGTTATGCAATATATTTTAAAAATGATGTGCTGCATATAAAATATCTTGTGAAGCATAAGCGTGTTCTTAAGAATTTGGATGCCTTAATATTAATTTGCATAAGATGGGAGGGTTGTTTAAAATCCATGTATTTGATTGGCTTTTAGAGAAGTTTGAAATGGGTATTTAATCAAAGCTTAATTGGGGTCTAACTGTCTGATGAAGCAATGTTGAACAGTGCGAAAGCGCTCACCGAATAAAACATTGGATACTTTATTCTTTGTGGATTATTCTCATTTTCATCAGTTATCTTCAGCCTTTGGGTGAATTTGTAATCTGATTTCTTGTTAGATCTGCAAACTGGAGAACACCTTTCTTGTTGTATGAAAAGAAAACTTGAAGACAGTAAACCTGCAAACTGTTCAGTTGTACATGTCATCTGTTATATAGACAAGTTATTAGTTTATCCACAAGAAAAATAATAATAATATACTGCTGAAAACGTTAATAATCTGCAAAGTTTATGTGCACTAACCAGACTTTGTTTTTTACAAAGCACTAAATCAGCAGCTAATCAGACTTTGGTTTCAGCACACAAAAGTTGCTTTGCATTTATTTCTACAAGGCATGCAGCATTAAGCACAATATCTGCACATCTGTAATTATAACTTTTCAATGGCAAGCCTTGCCTGTATCTGAACACAGGGGGAGGGGTACCTGTGCTTTGTATAAGATCACTTCAGTAAAAGCACAGTAACTAACATTTATGTACGTGATTGAGTCCTGAATAGGAGCACTTCAGTTTCCAACAGTTTGCAGCAGTATATTTACCAGACATCTGGATCCAGAGAAGGACTGCAGGGCAGTAAGTAAGCAGTGTCATAAATTCTCCAGGTTGGTGAAAACTTCAGGTTCAAATCTGCCACTTCCATATTTGTTTCACCAGCTTTTCAAGTAACTATAAAAGCTTTCCAACCATCTACGGTGCTCAGAAGTGGCCAGCTAAAGTTTTTGTAGACTTTGGTAAGCAAAAAGCAAGAGAGTCTACAAAAATCCTATTTGGTAATTGTAATAAAACATCACAATTGTGCATACATGTCATTAATAATCTGTAGGTAAATGCTAAAAGTAAAAAAAAACCCTCAGTTACTCCAAGTACAGCCAGTACATGGGCCAGGCTATGCAGTTAAAATAAATTATGCAGGTCCCTAACAACCAGAAGGCAGGCATACATTAATTTCTCACAGCATAAAGCAAATAAACAATAGTACAATAAAATGCTGCATACTACAGGGGGAAGGGCACTATTCTACACTGACTGTGTAAACAGTACTGCAGAAAGCACTAAAATAAGAGTACAAAAAAAAACATATTGGTCTGTGTTAATGATTCAGTAATTATTAAAAGACAGCCATGCCTTTTTTATTGTCATTAAGTGATTAGGGTGCCATCAACATGTACAGTAGTAAAACAAAAATATCAAGAATACATTTTAATGTCTTAAGTAATGTTTAATTAGCAGGCTTCAGTTTAATATTATGTTTGTAAACTGGACTAAGTCTACATTACAGCCCATGTATGTACAAATGCAAAAGCATTCTGTACAATCAAGCGTATGCAGTACAGTAAATGGTTTAATATGTAAACAGGATTCTTCAGTGTATAAACCATGTTTTCTATCTGTATAAGTGGATGATTTTTGTACATCTGTTTGCTAGTTAGATGCATATACACGTCTGTTGCTATAATATATGTAGGAATAATATAGTTAGTTAGATGCATGCATTTCTGTTTGCTAGCATACATATATTCAACTGTTTTCAGCTAAATGATGGCATTCATCTGTATGTAACATGCTGGTACAGCTTGAGAAAAATGCTGATAAGATAAGCTGAATGTTCAGTGTTTAATGCAAGCTTCAAGGATTACAGATAAGGATGCAGGTGCAAGGCAGAAACCGAGTTGGAGGCAAAAACAACTTACTGAACTGTCAGGTAATTCACCTTGAAACAAGTACACAAAGGAGCTTATTAACAGACTGCATGACATCATCAAAAGACTGCTTTCACACAGAAACAAGAAAGACTCCCTAAACGTTTAAGCAACAGACTGTATGACATCAAACAATACCAAAGTAATGACTTTGAGAATTCCCAAAAGACTGTTTTCATAAGAATGTATGTATGTCAGATGTAATCTGATTTCTTCATAGTTTCATAGTTTCATAGTATAGTACTAGGCTATCTGCCCTAGGGCATTTGTAAGCCTAGCCATAGTGATGTGGCTTATGCCACCCCATGAAGTGGTACAAAAATGTACAGAATAAAATTAGAATACTGTGCCTCTGTCTAGTAGTGACACAATGAAGGTCCCCTTATATAATAGAATTAGTTTACTGTGCCCCTGTCTAGCAGTGACACAGATGTGACCCCTGGGGTAAACTTACGATCTCCCATCCACTCATCAAGATTTCTCTTGAAGAGAGTCAGTGAGGGGCTCTGCCTAATACGAACTGGGATCCTGTTACAAAGCATGGGAAGCCTCTGGGTTATGAATCTATCCCTCCAGCATGTCCTATTCATACTTGTGCCGAGGTTTAAGTCTTTAGCTCTCGTGGTCCTGATGGATTTGGATCTTTTGGGGTGGAGCATGTCCATCAGATCCTGATTGGACATGGCCTTGTACGTCAGGCAGAGATCACCTCTGAGCAGGCGGTATGCTACTGAATAGAGCTGAAGTTTCTTTAGTCTGGCAGAATAAGACATATGTTGGAGACCCTTGATCCTCTTGGTGAGGTACTTTTGTGGTCTCTCCAGCTGTTGCAAATGCCGGGTGAGGTACATACCAAATGGGGCATTGTACTCAATCATGGGTCTGATGAGGGAGGAGTATAGGGGTACAATGACATCTCTGGATCTGGATGTGAATCCCTTCATGATGAGGTGTGCAAGTTAGAATGTTTTTCTAACCACTTTGGCAACGTGGGTGTCAAATGAGAAGTCACTGTCGACTTGGGTCCCTAGGTCTCTGATTACTTTTTCCATACTCAGTGGGTTGCTGTCTATGTGATAATTTGTGGGTACTTTGTTTTTCCCAAAGGGGATGACTATACATTTTTTGGCATTTAGTTTAAGGCCATGACTCCGGCACCAGTTGTCCATTTCTGTGAGGCCTTTTTGTAGGATGTATGTGTCCACTGGTGTATCGACTATGGCGCCTAGTTTGCAGTCATCTGCGAACTTTGTCAGCCACAACCCTCCCATGTTTGCTTTAACATCTGAGAAATAAATGCCGAACAAGAGGGGTCCCAGGACAGATCCCTGTGGGACACCACTTGTGACTGGCTTTGAGTCTGACATTGCTCCAGTGATTTTAACTTTATGGGTTCTGTCCTTTAGCCAGTTTGCAACCCATCTGGTGACATAAGGGTTTACGTTTAAGCTGTTGAGCTTATCTATGATGCCTGAGTGGGGTATTGTGTCGAAGGCCTTAGCCAAGTCCAGGTAGGCTGTATGGACTGCTTTGCCCTCATCAATGGCTCTAGTGACTGTTTCGAAAAAGTCAACCATGTTCAAAAGGCAGGATCTGCCCTTTACAAAGCCGAACTGGGTGGGGTCAAGTGTCTGTAGGTCCCCTATGTCTCTGTTTATGAGTTCCATAATGATTCTTTCCATAGCTTTGCAGACCAGGCTGGTTAAGCTTATGGGGCGGTAGTTTCCAGGGTCTGTAGAGGTACCCCCTTTGTGGAGTGGGACCACTGTTGCTGTACGCCACTGTTCAGGTACATATCCTGAAGTAAGGCTAAGGTTAAATAGCATTTTTATGTATGGGTTTAGCTCCTCTTGGAGTTCACGTAACACGCAACCCGGGATACCGTCAGGTCCCATTGATGCTGTGTTTTTAGCTTTGTTTAGGGCGGTTCTCACTTGGACATCTGAGATGACAGGGAGATTACATTCAGCTGGGATAAGTATTTCTTCTTTTGGGGGTGAGGGAGGGGAGAAATTTGCACTGAACCTGTCAACCAGAATGTTGGGAATATCTGTGGGTTCAGTGTATTTTTTGTTGTTGTGAACTAACTCTGAGCATATCTGAGGGTTTCCGCCCAGGTTTCTAACATAGCTGACGAAGGCTTTGTGGTTATCTTTAGTGTTCTTAACGATTTTTCTCTCAAAGTTGGCCTTGGATGTTTTTATGAGAGAACATAGTTTTCTGCTAATGTTGATCAGAGATGTCTTCCCTTCATGGGATTTTGCTCTGACGTGCAGTAGCTTCCTTCTTTTGTTATACAATTTGTTAATGGCTGAGGTCCACCAGACAGGACGCTTGGCTTTGGTGGAGAGTGACTTGGATTTATTTGGGATTGCATAATCCATGCATTCTTGGAGATGTCCATAGAAAGCATTTGTGAAGAATTCGGCATTGTGGGATGTGGTATCCACTGGCACAGTGGGCTTAAAGGATACCATCTCAGTCTTAAGAAGAGTGAAGTCTGCTTTTGAGAAGTTTTTCACTGTGGTCTTTTGTGCTGGGGGTGGAGGTTGGATATGTATATCCAGGGTGATTAGTTTGTGGTCAGATCTCACTAGTGAGGGGTATACTTCCGGTGTGGAGCATTTTGTCCCCATGTTTGTGATGATCAGGTCTAGTATATTATCTCCCCTAGTGGGGGAGGTGACTAGTTGTTCCAGTGCATTTGAATTTATGAATCCCAGGAACCTTTGGGCTAGGGTATTTTGGCTAGAATATTGTACCCAATCTATGTTTGGGTAGTTGAAGTCTCCCAGTATGATGGTATTTTGTGATACATTTATATCCTCCAATGTCTTCAGGAAGGCTGAGTGGGGTTCCTGAGATTGGGAGGGTGGTCCGTAACATGCTACCAGTTGTATAGCAGTTTTGCCTATGGTTAGTTGCACCTGTATGGTCTCTGATGCTTCATGTGTTGCTACTAACCTGGAGGTGTGGGTGTCCTTGATGAATATGGACACTCCCCCTCCCTTTGTGGTTCGGCCCGGGTTTTGGGGCCGAAAAGCATGATACGAGGTATAGCCTGGTAGTGCTGGGGTGCTCTCAGGAGCCTTGAACCAGGTTTCAGTTACTGCACAGACGTCGATGTTATCCATGCTGAGGAGTGCATCGAGTGCCTGCATCTTGAGATTTAGACTTCCGGCGTTGAGCAGCATTACCCTTAGTCTTTTTCCATTTTTGTTTTCTAAGGAGGTGGGTTTGTCTTTTGAGCCTTGCCTAAAAAAGGCACTATGGGGGTGGCAAGAGCCTTAGCCAATATCCGGAAGCCCAGTGGTGACAGGTGTAAGCCATCCCTTGCGAAGCAGCATGGCTTGTCCAACATGTCATCCAGGCAGACAGACATTGGATCCCCTTAGAATGACACCAGTACTTGAGCCAATTATTAAAGCTGATCATCTTGTCTTTGTATTGTGGTATAATTCTTAGTGAGGGCAAGATGCTGCTCAGGGTCAGGGTCATACCAGCCTGGGCTACATAATCGGAGAGCTCCTCTATGTCTCTTTTCATGTAGTCCAGAGAGGTACGTCTCAGGTCATTCACGCCAGCATGGACAATGACGAAGTCATATTTGTACTTGCTTTGGAGTGACTTGAGTGCGTGTGTTATGTGGCGGATCCTAGCTCCCGATAGACAGCTCACAGTCACCCTCTCCTTGTTCAGCCTGGTCAGCGGGACATCAGTGTGTATGACTATAGAGTCACCTATTACTAGTGTATCAGGCATGGTGTTTGGCCTTAAGGGCTGTGATTGGTTGACACACTGATTTATTGAAGTATGTGTTGCATGTGCTTTGTTTTAAGGTGGTGGATTTTTGGATGTCTGCTTTGGGAGCCTCTGTTGTTTTGGTAAGTTTTTTATTAGAGCCTCCAAGTATGTCTTTGTGTTTTTATGTGTTTGGTTTGCAGTTGTGGTAGGTCTATGTGGGACTGGGATTGTTGTGTGTGTGGTTACCATCTCCTCCTGTCTGGTCATGCCAGCCCTGAGTTGAGAGAGTTCAGCCTCCAGTTTGGCTATATAGTTGCATCTCTCACATGTATTTGTGTTTGTTGGGAGGAGGAGAGGGTTGTCTGTGTACATGAGACAATTGTAGCATTGTCTCAAGATACCCAGATTGACCAGCTGAACTGGAGAGGACGCCAGTAATCTACCACTCGACATGCTAGAACAGTATAAGGGAGTGCTGTACCTTTAAGGGAAGTGGATATTCACAGGGGTGGTAGGTAGATGTAGTGCTTTACTTAGTACGAGAGTGCTTACTTAGTAGTGAAGTATTGAGAACAAGTGCTAGGCTTATAATATAGTGAGTAGTCTGATTATACTAAGAGTAGAGCTTCCTTAAGGGAAAATTTGAAGAGCAGACTTGGCGGAGCCAGAAGAAGTTTAACCTTGTTTAACTGGCGCTGCGCTATGCGCACAATCGCGCAAAGCTGCACAAATGCGGATTTTAAACAGGGAACTACAAAAGAGCTAGAAATGGTCCAAAACAACCAATTACTACAGCTTCTTGTGCTGAGGTCACTTCCTACTGGGACAGATAGGCTGCTCAAGGCTCTCCACTCCCACTGGTGAGCAAAGAAACTTCCTTCTATCCAAGTAAGGTAATGGACAACACAGGAACTACACCACAGCCCAGAATACAGCAATGCCTATAAACTGGTCTAAACTAGTCAAGGAGAGGCGGGAAAACAAGGATTTTTTTTTTGTTTTTTGTTTTTTTGATAGAAACACACAGGAAATGCAGAAACAGTGATAAATCAGTTACACAGGCTAGCACACTTTAGTGGGCAGCCTCCACAGTTAAATTAAACAAACAACCAAACAAACTTTCGATCAAATTCGACTAAAAAGTAACTTTAAGTGCAGATTTTAAAATAATGCAGCAAACAGTTAAAAAACAGTTCAAGCTAGTTCAGGGTAAGCTACAGAAGCTATTCCAAGTGAAAAAAGCAAAGATACTTAAATCCAGAAAGTAGTCGCTTTTCTGAGTTCTCTGTAGCTAAGACAACTCTGCAGGACCACGAGGAGCTTGTCTGAGCAGTATAGCCAGAAAAAAATGCCCAGAGGTGGATTTTAAACAGGGAACTACAAAAGAGCTAGAAATGGTCCAAAACAACCAATTACTACAGCTTCTTGTGCTGAGGTCACTTCCTACAGGGACAGGTAGGCTGCTCAAGGCTCCCCACTCCCACTGGTGAGCAAAGAAACTTCTTTCTATCCAAGTAAGGTAATGGACAACACAGGAACTACACCACAGCCCAGAATACAGCAATGCCTGTAAACTGGTCTAAACTAGTCGAGGAGAGGCGGGAAAACAAGGATTATTTTTTGTTTTTTTGATAGAAACACACAGAAAATGCAGAAACAGTGATAAATCAGTTACACAGGCTAGCACACTTTAGTGGGCAGCCTCCACAAACAAACAAACAAACTTTCGATCAAATTTGACTAAAAAGTAACTTTAAGTGCAGATTTTAAAATAATGCAGCAAACAGTTAAAAAACAGTTCAAGCTAGTTCAAGGTAAGCTACAGAAGCTATTCCAAGTGAAAAAAGCAAAGATACTTAAATCCAGAAAATAGTCGCTTTTCTGAGTTCTCTGTAGCTAAGACCACTCTGCAGGACCACGAGGAGCTTGTCTGAGCAGTATTGCCAGAAAAAAATGCCCAGAGGTGGATTTTAAACAGGGAACTACAAAAGAGCTAGAAATGGTCCAAAACAACCAATTACTACAGCTTCTTATGCTGAGGTCACTTCCTACAGGGACAGGTAGGCTGCTCAAGGCTCCCACTGGTGAGCAAAGAAACTTCCCTCTATCCAAGTAAGGTAATGGACAACACAGGAACTACACCACAGCCCAGATTACAGCAATGCCTGTAAACTGGTCTAAACTAGTCGAGGAGAGGTGGGAAAACAAGGATTATTTTTTTGTTTTTTTGATAGAAACACACAGAAAATGCAGAAATAGTGATAAATCAGTTACACAGGCTAGCACACTTTAGTGGGCAGCCTCCACAGTTAAATTAAACAAACAAACAAACAAACTTTCGATCAAATTCGACTAAAAAGTAACTTTAAGTGCAGATTTTAAAATAATGCAGCAAACAGTTAAAAAACAGTTCAAGCTAGAGAAGGGTAAGCTACAGAAGCTATTCCAAGTGAAAAAAGCAAAGATACTTAAATCCAGAAAGTAGTCGCTTTTCTGAGTTCTCTGTAGCTAAGACCACTCTGCAGGATCTGCATACTGGAGAACACCTTTCATGTTGTATGAAAAGAAAACTTGAAAACAGTAAACCCTGCAAACTGTACAGTTGTACATGTCATCTGTTATATAGACAAGTTATTAGTTTCTGCGCAAGAAAAATAATAATAATATACTGCTGAAAAGATTAATAATCTGCAAAGTTTATGTGAATTAACCAGACTTTGTTTTTTTTACAAAGCACTAAATCAGATAATGAGACTTTGGTTCCAGCACACAAAAGCTGCTTTGCATTTATTTCCACAAAGCAGACAGCATTCAGCACAAACATCTGCACATCTGAATTTATAACTTTTCAAGGTTAACCTCCTGTATTCCAGTTTCCACTGTTAAAATATATACATTTAGGCAGTTAAAATAATGCATGCACATTTCTGTTCTCTTCCAGGAGGGCACACTCTGGATACATTTTAAACACAGCACTTTACAAATACCTTTTCAACACAAAGATATGTACAGAGCAGTTTGATATATACATGACATAACAGTTCTAATACTTTTGTAACACAAGCATCTTGTATAGATTAGTCTGATATGCCCAAATTATATATAATTATTTACAAAATTCCAGCTAGCTATGCTGGCAGTACCTCCTTTTGTCACAGAAACCATAAACTAAAAAATAAAAAATAAGCATAGATCAGTCTAACCTGGCAACTCTTAATTAAAGCCCAGCCTGTTTTTCTTAGCTTAAGTAAAAATGTGATTTCTCAGCTCATCCCAGAATTCTATAGTTAAGTCTTTTGGAGTCAAAGAAGGCAGCACAAAATGTTTGATTATAGCCCTAACTTTTAAAACTCCAAGAAAATAAAATTAAGTTTAAACAATGCTGTAATAAAACAAGATTGAAATAGAAGAAAATAAAGTAAGTATACAAAATAAAAAACAAAGAATTAAAAAAATAGTCACAGCAATTTTACCTTGCAGCTTTCAAAATAAAACATGTCTTGTTCTCATTTTAAATAAAATGTTTTTTTTCAGTTTCTCTAACAGTTCAGAGAGTTAATCATTTTGTACTCTTAGAATTCAACACAAAATTTGCTTCTTGGCCCTAGTCTAAAACTTTTAAACTTTCAAGAAAACAATGAAAGTAAAATAGTGCTGCAGTAAAACAAGTGCAAACAAGAAGAGAATTAAATAATGATGCAAACTGTAAACCATGAAATCAAAAGTGATCTTACCTAGCAGCTTTCTCAATTGTCTTTACAATGTTTGATCATTCCATTCACAGATAGTGAAGAGAGGTGGTCCTAACACTTGTCCTTTGGATTTTCAAGTACTAGCATAAATTAAATGTGAAAGTTTTCACTTTCTACCTTACAGCCCCTACTTAACTTTTATGATAGTTTGAGAATCACTTGGCGGTGCTAAGGGTGAAATTAAGAGAACTCAGTACCTCCAAAAACTTGGAATGATAGTGTCAAAGGCTTTGGAAAAAAATAGAAAGATAGCATCAATTCATTTTTTGTTGTCTAATTGGTAAGATAAATATTCTTCCTGATCCAAGAGGGCATTTTTGTTGCCATGACAAGTCTTGAAGTCGGTATCAGTGTTTGGCATGATATATTGAGCCATTTCAATTTTGAAGGAGCTGTTGGAGCACACATTTTAGTACTCTTGAAAGTGGGGGTTAATGCTTCAATTAGCCTGTAGTTAGTGTGACTGAAGGCCTGCCCTCATACATCGATAGAATGAGAGCATTTTCCCAAATAGGGAAAATACATCACTTGATATAAATATTGATAAGTATAAGAAACGAGATAAGAGAAAGAGCTAGTAGCAGTCTTCATTTATTGTGGTGGTAGATTAACCAAAGCTGTAGATATGGGGTTTAACTCTTTCAAGTACTTGTCTAGGCCTACATGGACTGAAAAAGTAGTTACACTGCTCAGGTGTTGTGGAACAGAAATATCATCCATCAGGAATTATAAGGAGAGTAAAAGGTACACAACAGAAATGCTGGGTGGCATTAATGTCAGCACGCAGGGATTGCAAGGAGGGCAGTGATATACAGCTGAAATGTTATAGTAACATCAGCCTAATGGAAGGTAAGGAGACTCAAAGATATACAGGTCATGTGTTATGCATCACTAATTATAGCCCACAGGGAGTATAAAAAGAATGAATATACAAATGCAGGTGTTATAAACTCATGTATTATGCATCACTAATTATACCCACAGGGAGTATAAGGAGAGTAAATATACAAATGCGGGTATTATAAGCTCATGTATTATGCATCACTAATTATACCCACAGGGAGTATAAGGAGAGTAAATATACAAATGCGGGTGATATAAGCTCATGTATTATGCATCACTAATTATAGCCCACAGAGAGTATGAGAGTAAATATATAAACGTGGGTGTTATACTATCATGTGTTATGCATCACTAATGACAGCCCACAGGGAGTATAAGGAGAGTAAATACACAAACGTGGGTGTTATACTAATACCAGCCAACGGGAAATGTGAGCAGAATGAAAGGTACACTGCTTAGGTGTTATAGGACAGCAGTGTCAGTTTTTGCATGTTTGTAGACCATTCCCTGGATAGAGTCATAGAAGTTGTTATAATGTTCTGCAGTATCTTTTGTCTTCAAGGTGTAGAAAGAGTGAGGACATTTTAAAATAGCCTGGGGAAGAAGACGTGTATTACATTACTCGAGTGTTTGAAGGCTTTTATTGGACAGGTTTTGAAGATCATGAAAAAAAGCCTTTTTTGTTAGACACTACGCCATAGTTTACTCAACTACGTACCGATGTAAATTTCATATGATTAGAATCTGTCCTAGTTTTGTAGCCAACAAACCATAGATAATTAATATTAGGGGAAATCCGGTGAAAATTGAATGACCTGATCCAGTTCTTATGTAGTAGGGGGAGTTCATTTAAATTCTAAGGAAAATTGAATGGAAGTAGGCAACAGTCTCATGCAAGACAGACCTAAAAAGAAGAAACAAAAATCATTGGATTTTACAGCAGAGTTGAATACCTGTAAGTTGAATTTCCTTTTATTCTTGGAAAAGCAGTATCTCTGCTTCTTACTGATTCTTGATTGACTCCAAACTAGATATGTATGTAGGTGATTGCTAATGGTGTTATCCATTACATCTAACATCTTAATGTTTCTATGATTGTTTGCAAGGATTCAGTCATGCATTTTCATACACCTCAACACTTTTGTCATTTCTTTCCAAAATTCCTACCTTTTTCAATAGCTTACAAGGAAATATTCTATCATACAGCATTAACATTCCCTTATCTTTATGTAATGAACATTTTAGTTTTAGAGCAAGTTGTAGGATACAAGAAACTTGAGCTGTTGAAATGTTTATTTGGTTTTAATTTTTTTCAAGATGACATGAGTTAGATGGAACAGAAAGCTTGAAAGGACTCTCATGAATAAGTGTGAATTGTGTTAACACAGTGAATAAAGAAATGTATGATTATGATATCTTTGTAATAGTCCCACGGTATTGGTCATAATATACAGTCTAGTCTTAATGAAGAGAAGATTAAGTATTTACCTCATTAAAAATTGCTATATATATTATATTTACAGAAACAAACAAATTTACATTAAACACATCTAATGGACATTTAGTAATGTATATTCTAAATCTCTAAAGATTTTTTTTTCTTTACAAAAACATACTAAAAAAGATTGTTAGAAAAGCAATGATACTGTTTTTCATCTTCCTAATGTCATACTATTCCCTGGCTCCTTATGTCTGTACAAAGAGGACTGCAGGTTAATGATCCAGTGGGGAATAGTGCAGCATTTTGCAAAATGATTGTTAACTAAATCACCAAATGTCTTAGTGAGCCTGAGAAATGCATTAATAACTGTAGGTAGGTGTGCTGATACAGTATAAGAATGCACAACAGCCCCAAAGTCAGATGCAAACTTCATGAAAGTCAGTAGCGCAGTAGACCTGTGTGTTATGCCATTAGTTGCTTTAAGTTTATGATATGAATCTTTACTGAGCTTTAACTATGGAATTTTTACAATAGTAGCTGTAGTTTATTTCTCCTTATCTTAAACATTCCAGTTTAAAATGCAGCAAAATAGGTATAGTCATCTGTAGAAATGAAGAATAATAGCCTCAGTTTGTTCGCAGACTGAAAGCAAGCTCATTTTGTCAGTTTCATTCCCAACTGGAAAAAGAAAAATTATTCTTGTAGCAGATTTCTTCCAAGCCAGGCCATAGGCTGATAAAGCTGCCTGTATTCCTAAAAAAACTGCTAGTATTCAACTGTGCCTCATTGCTATAGCTTACTGACTACGCCAACTTGACAAGGGAACAAACATGTTTGTTGTGAACCAAAGCAGCACTGAAGATCCATGTTCAATGAAAGAGTATCTGCTCACTTTAGTTCCCTGAAACAAATAAACATGTAATTCACATGCAGAAATGTAAATAGATGAACCAGCCTCTAAACAACATACTGAGAAGGATGTAACTCTATTGTCTCCACTTTATGAGATCCAGTAAATCTCATGCATGACTCTTAATGGCTGTGTATAGAATTTTCAATATCATCATAATCTTCACTTATCCATCCAGGTGCAATCACATCATCATATTCTTCTTGTGGTCCGTTTTCAGGAAGAACAATAATATAGCTATCTTTTTCCTCTGCCTTGCTGCATTTTGCAGGGTTTTTGTAGTCTTTCTTTATTTTCTTCTTGATTTGATCTTCTGAACCTGTATGAGATAGTAGGGGCATAATTAACAATACAGTAAAACAGTAAATGTTACTTCTGAAGCATTTATGAATGAGGTACCCTAGTGCTTTAAGTCCCTTTTCTATTATATCTTATTTTACTTCCCATTCTTATAACAGATTACTATACCCCCTTACAAATATTATGATCACAGAATACAGGGGGACTTCAGTGGCATAACACTGGATAAGGGTGACCCAATTTGAATGGGTATTTCAAAGCTAGGGATGATGATGAAATGGGGTGGCCTCAAGAAACAAGGAGAGACTGGGATTTTAGATGCAGGCCGTTAAGGAGAATAACAATAGTGATACAGAATAATATACATAGAAAGTAGCAGAAAGTATCCCACACTCCTGTCCTGGGGCTAGGTTTCCTATCTCTCTCACCAGGCCCCAAAAAAGACACGTCACTGACCACAGCTGTAGAGTTGGGCCCTCAGCTAACTGTTCCATACCAAGTCCTCCACCACCCTCTCTGTGAAACTAGTGCTCTGTGTCCCTGCTCCAAGTAGTTGACAAACACATTCTTTGAGATTTGATTTTCACACACATAGACAAACACACACACACACACCTGGAAAAGACTGGCACAGATTTACCAGCTATGTCCCCTCTGCCCAGACTATACTGCCACCAGAACACTCCAAAGCCAGCTACTCTAAGGCTCTTGCAAGGGTATCCAATTATACAGAGTAAAATTAATACTAATACAAATGGTAGTGTTTGACCAATGCAGCAAAGCTTTCAGGGGTGGTCACAGTGTCACCAAATAAATATAAATACTCTCAAAGGTTAAAATATTTTCTAAAAGACCAGCCACAATGAAAAGTTTAAATATATTTAATAATATTTAATAATAAAAAAACACAAAAATACTAAATATCTATTTACAATAAACACCAGATTTTCAGTCACAGGAAATATTAAAAATAACACAGATTGAAATGTTCAAAAAACTGCAGTGGTGGTGCTGTGGTAGCATTGTCGCCTCACAGTAAGACGTTGTCCTGTTCGATTCTCGGCTAAAGTGTCTTCTGTGTGGAGACATGCATGAATGGGCATACCTTCGTTGAAGGTTGTGCATCAGGGCTGGCAACTAGGCACGTAAAAATCTACTGCCAGTCATTAGCGGACTAGAGTTCTGCTGTGGCGACCCCTAACCGGGAAAAGCCGAAAGTCACAACAACAACAGATTGAAATGTTCACATAGGTACAGAAAAAATACTTAGCTAATTTCACTATATTTTCCTGGCTGATCTAAAGAATTACTGTCCCCTTATTCACTTACTAGAGCAAGGCAAGATGAAGTGGGTGAGCTGTCTTCCTTTTTTGTCAGGTTTCAAAAACAGACTGTCCAGCGACTTCTGTCTCATCTAGTATTAAAGCATCATTTCAGTGCTGGATTACAGAATGACATCACATACATCTGGTCATCTAACTTCAGTTTCCAACACTACCCCCTTTACTAGAAAGTGAACCAGAATCTGGCACATATGTGTTACCATACACACACATAGAGCTTTGCTAAGATGTATTATAGCATCTGGAAGTTATAAAACAATTTCAAAAACTTCCACCCTTCCAGGGTAGCAATTAGTTTACCCATAAGGACAATACAGTAGGATTCTTATTCCTGGTTTTCAGAGACATTTCGTCTCTTGCTGCAGTCAGAACTGTAAGATACAATCTTTATGGCCTAAACCAGGTAATTTAATATCATACTATTTTCAAAGTTAGCTGGACTGAGATTAACCTCTTCTCTTCCAGTATCCTCTGTTGCAATATATTCACTTCAACAGTTACAATACAGTCTGACATATAGGTGTATTTCTTTTCTGTCCAGTAGAATCCACTGTTGGTACATTTTTCACATAAGTAGCTTTACAAATACCCACAATCACCAAAAATGACAATGTTCTGGAACCACGAAGAAAAGAAGGATGGCCAGTTACCTTAAAACACTTAACACACTTTATTAAAACAAAAAATTATATATATCATGTAGCACATCAGCCCTTGAGCCTGTATAGAGTATGACTCCATTCTTTCATAAAAACCTTTAAATACACATACTTATTCTCTAATTAACTAGTTACATAATTAAAACAATTATACCACAAATTACAAAAAACAGTTCCAATTACACTCGTTAAGCCCCCAGAGAGATAAGGTATTAAATTTCAAAATAAAAAGTGACTCTTTTCTCTAAAGCTTCCTTTTTATGCCACATATATTAAGCCATTCATTATTAATCTGTTCCAAAATAGTAGCTTTAATCCCTGTGGAGCTCCATTATGAAATTCTTAAAATGCATAGCTATAGGGCTTTCTATCTTACCCTTCCTAATGTCCCTTATATGTTCCTTTAATCTTACAGAGAAACTTCTCTTGTTTTCCCCTATATAAAATGTATTACACTGACATTTTAACGCATATGTCACACCCTCGCTTAAACATCCAAAACTGCCTTGTACTTGAAACTTCTTTCCATTAATTAAAAAAAAAAACTATTAACTATAAAACCACAACAAGAAAAATTCCCACAGGGAAATGTTCATTTTAAAACAATCTCATCATTCTCTTTGCCATAGGCAAACTAAATCAAGTACTAGGAAGTCCATAATACTCCTTCCTCTCATGTAAGAAACTCAAGGTTGATTTTTAGTAATGAAATCCAAATTATTACATTTTTGTAAAACATCACAAACATATTTAACCAACTAAACCAATTTTTCAGAAAACAGAGTATATTCCGTAACAAAAAAGTTGATTCCTGTGCCTTCACATTCCCCTATATTTTGCTCCATCCTTCCTATACATATCTATTATAACCTCTCTGATGTCCCACATATCCTCCTCTACATATAAAGACCAAATCATCTATGAACCTAAAATACTTAACAACAAACTTATTATAAAATATATTATTATAAACATATAAATATTCATAAAATTACATAAATTTGCATACATGGGGGCAAAAGCTGCCCCCGTGGCTGTGCCTTGTAGCTGCCTATACAATTCCTCATAAAATTCAAACATATTGTGTATAGTATATATATATATATATATATATATATATATATATATTATAGTGATGAGGATGAAAGTAAACAAGAAATAGAAAAAGCAATGCAGATAAGATGTTTTATAGGAAGGGATATAAAGGAGAAATAATATGGAAAGTTTAGAACAACTGCAGATACATCAGAGGGGTTATAATAAGTGTGTAAAGGAAGGATGAAGCAAAATAAAGGGGAATGTGGAGGCACAAGAATTTATATTTGTTGTTACGAAATATACTCTGTTTTCTGAAAAATTGATTGAGTTGGTTAAATATTCTTGGGATGTTTTAAATAAATGCAAAAATGTGGATTTTATTAGTAAAAATCACCTTCAAGTTTCTTACATGAGAGGAAGGAGTATTAAGGATTTCCTAGTACATTTAGTTTGCCTATGGCAAAGAGAAATGATGAGACTGTTTTGGAAATGTTCTTGTTGTAGTTTTATAGTTAATAACTTTCTAAAAAAATAATGGAAAGATGTTTCAAGTGCATGGCAGTTTTGATGTTTAAGTGAGGGGGTGATATATGTTTTAAAATGTCCATATAATACATTTTATATAGGGGAAAGCAAGAGAAGTTTCTCTGTAAGATTAAAGGAACATATAAGGGACATTAGGAAGGGTAAGATAGAAATCCCTATAGCTATGCACGTTCAAGAATTTCACAATGGGGATCCACAGGGATTAAAAAGCTACTTTTCTGGAACAGATGAATAATGAATGGTTTAATACATGTGGCATAAAAAAAAGTTTTGGAGAAAAGACCCACTTTTTATTTTTAAATTGAATACCTTATGTCCCTGGGGGCTTAGTGTAATTTGTAGTGTTTTTTGTAATTTGTGTTATAATTGTTTTAATTAGGTAATTAGTTAATTAGACCATAAGTATGTGCATTTAAAAGTTTTTATGAAAGAATGGAGTCATACTCTGTAAAGGCTGAAGGACCGAAGTGCTAGAGGATATATATAATTTTTTGTTTTACTAAAGTGTGTTAAGTGTTTTAAGGTAACTGGTCATCCTTATTTTCTTCATGGTTCCTGAGCTTTACAAATACATTTTCAACACAAGCACCTGTGCAAATCAGTTTGATATACAAATAACATATAATTCTTTACAAAACTCCAGCTAGCTATCCTGGCATATGTTACACATCCACTGCCCTATTCTCTCTGGCATAGTTGGCACTACCTCACATCATCACACTATTATGCACAGAGAATATATAATGATGCTGGCAGAAAAAATGAGGCTGCAATTGTACTCAGGAATTTAGTGAAGTTAGCTGGGAAGAAATGTAGGCTGGCTGGTGGCCTGCTTTCTTAACTCAAGGCAATAGCAAAGGGGAGACTAACTGCATTAATACCAATAAGCACTAGTGAGGGACTGCCAAGATGTCTCCACATTGAGTAACAGCTAAATTCTAGCTCTTCCAGTCGTCCGAAAACAGAAACTTAGCAGAGAAAGCCAGAGAACCTAGATTTCTGGGTAAATTTCAGTAGCTGGCTAGTAAGTGTACTGCCTGAATGCCGGGAAAAAAGAAATATAAAAGACCTGAAGGAAAATCAACTACAAAAGATGAGGACAAAACACAGACTAGAATAAATATTGCAGCTGTTCAGAAAGAAGCAGTACAATTCCAGACTTGACTGCCAGTAGCCTAGAGGAAAGTATAAAGTAGCTATGCACAGACCTGGTTAAAATAAATGAAACACTAATGGAGTACATCAACACAAACAATGAAAAGCTGGAAAAAGCTTTAAACAGATATTCAAATAAGGTGAAAGAACTACAAAACTCAGAGGATGAAATGAAGAAAAGGCTGGCTGAAAATGAGACTGCGCAAGAAGAGATGTTTCAAAAAATAATAGAACTGGAGGACAGAGCACGTAGGGAAAACCTGAGATTTTCTGATGTACCAGAGAAGCTGGAAGGAACAGACTGTATTAACTTTATGAAAACACAAATAAGCAACTAGACTGGTATTCCACAAGAGGAATTGTTAATTGAAAGGGCACATTGTGTGTATGCTCCGAATCTGGTTACTAGAAAACAACCTAGACCTTTAACAGTAAAGATGCAGTCTTATCGGCAGAAGGAGTTAATTCTGACAAAACTGTGGCAGAAAGAGAAAGTGCTAAAAGTCAGACAAAGTAGAGTGTTTGTGGAGAATGACTACTCATTGTACACCAGACAGAAGCGGAGTAAATATATTCTATTATTTAGGGAATGTCAAGAAGCAGGAGTGAGATTCAGTCTGCTGTACACAGCCATCCTCAAAGTGTTTCCCCCTGGAGAGGCAAAATCTTTTTTGATGCAGTATATGCTAAGGAGGAAATAGAAATTTTGTCCAACAAAGGATGAGTTGTGAGGTTGTTCTTCATGTTCTTCTAGTGGTAAAGGACTACAGAGAGACTGAGCCTGTGAAATCTTTTCCACTGTTACAAAGGAAAATGCCCAAGAGAAGGAAGAATACATAAGAGTCGACTAGAAGAATCGAGAATATGTTGGAAATGAAACAGAGACAGGCTATGGGAGATGGAGATGAACAGGATTAAAGCTAGTAACTTGTAAATTGACAAATGTGGAATGATAAAACAATAATTATATTTGTGAAACATGACAGAACAAGGAAGTTTGAAAATATTGGACTTCTTTGGACTTTGTTAAACTTGTAGGTGACTTTAAAGAATATGCCCTGCTTCATGTTATTAATGTTTGGAGAATAAAATCAGTAACTTGTAAACTGACAAATTAATTAAATAGCAATAATTATACTTGTAAAACATTTCAGAACAAGAGAATGTGGGAATATTGGATTTTTGTGGACTTTGTCAAACTTGTGGGGGACACTAAAGCATATGCCCTGCTTCATGTCATTAATCTTCAAAGAAGTACTTTGGAGATAGGAAGACGAGGGAGAAAGTTAACTGTATATAAAACAAATGTATTTTTTAATGGTACTATTTATATGTTGCATGACTTTCTTTGTAAGCTATGCAGTAAAGTTTTCTCCGTTTTTTTGAATGTAATGGGGTCCCTTCTCTCTTTTTCCTTGTTCAGTTTTAAGAAGTGTAGGCATTAAAGGAGAGATGAAAGGTCTGGTTAAGAGAACATGACAAAAGAAAAAGTAGTGTGCTGTTTCCCATGCTTGCATACAGAAATAACTGGGTTAACCCTAGATTTTATCTAGTAACAAGTTTATTACAAAGTATGTAAATGAAAAAAAGAATATTGAATATTATAAGGCTTTTTTTCTGGTAAGCAAGTTATCCTTAGCAGTTTTATGTCTGGTTTGCATGTCACTAGAAGACAATCTAATAAAGAGAAATGGCTTGGAGAAAGTGTTTACTGAAAGCATTCAAGTGTTTTCTCAGCTGGGAGTGCTATAAAGATAAGACAAAGCCAGACAGCACTTACTAAAAGCATAGGCTGTACCATGTGTCTTAGCATGACTATCCTTTCTTTTGGTTAACTCTAGCCTGTCTGTGTGGCTATCAGTTAAGAACTTTTGTTCTTCTTAGGAAGTGAAAATTTTAGTATTTGAAGATGTACATAGTTTTGTGTGTTATTATTAAGTTAATAGGTTTTAGTGGGGCATTGGGGGGCTTGTTTTTTTATTGTTTGAGGGCTTTCAATAAAACAAAAAGTTCTGTAAAGTGTAATATAGGCTCAAATGGATATGACAGGAAACAACTGTTTAAAAGACCAATCTGCCAAGCAATGTATGCATGTGACATAAAAGTTGGAAATAGACATATAACAAAAAGCAGTTATAAATAAATTGAGGTAATAGGAACTATATTAGAAAATTATGCTTTCTGGAATGTCTTTCAATATGAATGGTCTTAAAGATACATAAAAAAGAAAGAGTAGTGAACTATTTTAAAAATGTAGAGTGCAAATATTTATGCTACAGGAGACACACCTGGAAAGAACTTAACACGTGAATTTGATAAAGAAAGGATTTCAGGATGGTTATTCAGGGGAATATCTGGGGCAAAGGAAAAAAATGAGTACTTATATTAATTGCAAGAGGAGCACCAATAGTGATAGAAGAGGGAAAAGACACTAATGGAAGATATATAGTACTAAGGGGCTACTGGCAATGAAGGAGGATTACACTAGCATGCATTTATATTCCATTTAAAACAGCTATAATGGAGATTAAGAAAATTCTAGGGAAGAGAGCTTTCAGTAAGGAATATTACTTATAAGTGGGGACTGGAATTTGGTTTGCAACAGTGAAGATGTGTCTGGGGGGCCCAGAAGGGAAAATATAACAAAGGATGGTAGATTTTGAAGAAATTTATGAAAATGTTTGGCATGGAAGATGTGAATTCAGTACTAAGAGTTCAGAGTGAATTTACATATTATTCTCCAAGATACAAAAACTGAGCTAGACTAGATAGAATGTATATCTCACAGGAACATGTGCATTTAATTGAAGTTCTTGAAATGCACCCAATAACTATTTCAGAGCATGTGCCAATAATAACTAAAATAAAAATGCAATGTAATGAAATAAAAATGAGACTGACACTTTCCCACATGTTTGTTATACATAAGGAATTTAAGTTTTGGAAATAATTCAGGAGTTCTTAAAGCAGATATAAATTTCTTTTGAAAATATAGTTAGGGAGTGGGATAAAATTAAAGTGGAGTTTAAAACTAGGGTGGAAATAAAGGAAAGGAGATATGGTTGAGAAGTAACAAGAATTATTTAGAGGGAGTGACAAATGTTAAAGTATTGCAAAATAGGAGAAATCTCTCAGAACAGGAAAAGGAGCAACTGCAGAATGCTAAACAGAAAATAAGGGATTACCTTGATAATATGAACGAGTTTAGAAAGATTGCTGTTAAGCAACTTTTTTTTTTGATAATAACACTATTGCACAAAAACATTTAGAACAACAACTCAGGAAACAAAAAGTGGAAATGGCTGTCACCAAGTACATAATGCTTAACTGACAATAACTGAATAGATAAGTGATGTATAATGTTTGCAACTGCAGTTGTTTCAATGGTGTCTGTGACGCATAATGTTTGGAACTAAAGTGGTGTCAATGTTGTTTGCTTTTCATTTATATAAATGTAAGATTGCCTGTGGCATACATAATAATTTCATAAAGATGTTTTTTTGTATAAAAAACAAGCACTTATAAATGTGGAGAAGGGATTAAATATTAACAGAAATACTGGTAATAAAGATACATGTGAAATGGCACAAAAACTGAGCAAAAGAAATTGAAAAAATACTCTGAAGTATCAGAAAATAAACATAGTGATGTTCAAAAAGCTATCTCTGATATCCACACAGCAGTATAAAATGTTCAAAGTGAAAGATGGAATCTAAAAATAAGCAGGATAGCAAAAAAATTAAAAAAAAACTTGAATCACCCTAAAAAGGTGGGAAAAGGTCAGTAAATGGAAACTGGAGCTATAGTTTGTAATGATGAATTATTTGAAATGGACCAAGAACTTATATTTCCATTATAAAAAACAAGTTACTGACTGAGATTGTGGAACAGTGATTTTACCCCTCCTCCAGTACTATATCCAAAAATAATTATAAAATTACTTGTCTCAAAGAAGCATCAGTGAAGTAATTGTAGTTTATCAGGAGTTAGTCAACAATTTGGAAAATAAAAAAAATGAAAAAGAAACATGAATTTTAGATAATAATTGTCCTAACTTAGAGGAATCTCACAAAAATTAAGTTAGAGATTCTAGTAAGATAACTTTGTCCAGTAATGAGATATTAATTTTATTAGACTCCATGCTTAAAAATGCAAGATGGGTGTTATTTGTAAGGTTCAAAATTAATAGAACTCCTGTACTGTTAAACAAAGTTCACTTGGGTGAGTCTCATACAGCTCTATTTCCCCTACATTGTGGAACCAATGGTTTGATTTCAGTCCCTTTAAATCATATGAATAATATTATATTGGCTATACTTAAATTTGTTGAAAGCAGAAATGTAAGTACAGTCCTTAGTGAGGTGACTCCTTCCTTTAAGTGGAATGACTATCTATACGCTAAAGCTTTACTATTTAATAACTGACGCAGGCACCTATAACTTGAAATTAATTACTTATTGGGGAGACTGTGTTTGGAATTATTGTTTGTTATCATGTGGCAAACTATGTCTTACTGACCATGATTCTCATTTGGTGTGCAGCAAATTGAAGTCAACTTTGTCACCTTTTTTTAGGACAGTGACTTCCTCTTGTTCAGACAAAGGACTAAACAATTTTATGAGTTTACTCTTGTAATGCAAGAGGCTTGGGTAACAAGCATTCTGAGTTTGTATTAATTCTTGCTAATGAGTGTTGCAACTATAACTGAAGGCTGGCAGTCCTCTGATTTGAAATTTTCTGGGTGCAACAAGGCTGAATATTAGAGACCATCAAAGAATGGAAGTGGTGTTCCTTTTCTGATAAAAGATAAACAGTGAAGTAGTTACTAAATCTGAATCTAAACCCTTATCTATGGGGGGATTCATAAAGGTTAACATGAGGGGTACACTACATGTACACCTTGAGGTAAATTTACTGACTTCAAGAACAGCCCTACCACAATATTTTTGCTGTCTATTCATTCAGAAAGATTACTCAAAGTGTACACATAGTGTATACTTGTGGTAACCTTTATGAAGCCTCCATCTGACTTATTAAATTGCTCTAGTAAGGAAACAATAAAACTAGTATGTAGTTATAAGAAACAGTCACTGTCAAAAATATTAATAATGAGTGCATAACTTTTTAGAGACATATTGTAAAAATTCTGAAACTTTTCTGTTGGATAACTTCAACTACCCCAAAAGAGACTGGACTACTAATAACTTCTCATTGTACAGACAAATAAAAATTTTTAATCATAATAGTTTTAAACAACTTATTACAATCAATAAAGATACCTATGATAGGTAGTAATACACTCAATCTGGTTCTTAGAGACATTCCTTCTATGGTAACTAGATTGGATATAGGTCCACCACTGAGTTGTTCTGATCATAATTCCTTGACCTTCAGCATTCATTTTACACACAAATGATATAACTGTAATAAAATAAATTATGGGAGTTCAACTGACCTGCTAAATAACTTTGATTGGGTCTGAATCAGATGCCAATAACCCCAATGGTGGTTACAGTGTGTTAGTGGCAATGTTACAATCAGCAAAAATAGTTCTTTTAAACATACAACTAAAGCCTTTTCCTTCCATACTGGTAGGATAGTTATTTTTTGCAAATTTTGTAAGAGACAGAGAGTGAAGACTTTATAAAAAACAAAAAAGAAACCCTACAAGAATGGCTAAAAGTAAATTGAATCCTATAAATAAAGTTCTTTAAAAATGTTTAAATGAAAAGAAAGTAATTAATGAGACTTATTCTCTAATACCGGGGACAAGAAACTATTTTACAAATATTCAATCTGAAAACTAAGAATAACTCAATTACATCCTTGAATATTAATGGAACTTTATTGTCTGATCATAAAGTTCTCATAGATGAACTGAATTTAAACATTTTACATTCTAGCAATCAATGGTTGGAGTCACAGGAATGCTTACTACTGAAAATTACACTTGTCCATACATTAGTGCTGAAAATGTTAACATTGCTCTTAATAAGGCCAGTTCAAAACCATCAGTGGGACTTGATTATATTCCCGCAATACTACTAACAGAAATGAAGACATTTGTGTAGCCAGTGCTCAGTAAAATAATTAAGTGTTGTATTGTAACACCACTTTGGAAGAAATCAGTTATTTTTCCAATTTATAAAAAGGGAAATATATCTGAGATATCCAATTACAGATCCATTAGGCTTATGTCAGTCTTGTATAAGTGCTATGAGAAATGTATGTGGCATGCTCAATCCGAAAAATCACCATGAATTATAAGATTTATTTCAGCATGGATTTTGTTTTCAAAAATTTAACGGACTAACTTAATTGAATTTTATGGTCGAGAAACTATAGCCTTAGACTTATCTCTGACTGTTGGAGTAATCTTTTTGGAATTAGCTAAGGCACTTCACACTCTCTCTTCTATAATTTCTACTTTACAAGGGGATACTATTATAAATAATTATTTAAATACCTATCTATTTGGAAAAAATGATTTGACTTCAGTTTAGTTACACTAAGTGTCAGAATAATATTCCTTGATGGGCCTGAAGCCTGAATGCTAGAGTATACAACTATCAGGAGTACATGTAGGTGCTTTAGGAGCACAAAGGTATGAAAATGCACATATATTACCACAGCAGCATCACAAAACTGACTGGGAGGAAATAGTTGTATGTTTTTGTGACTGTGTATAGATCTTTGTGCTTTGTGTGCTTGTCTGTCTGTCTCACTGCAGTGACATTATATAATTCTTTATCTATTGAGATAAAACCTGTATTAAAAGGATTGTAGAGGTGGGAATATTTTGCATCAAAATCATATATCTAATACAGATGATTAAGATATGGTCTTTGACAATAACCAACTTGTAGTTCACTGAGAACTGAGATTGCGTTCCAAACTCAGGAATAAATAACTTTTGTTGTTAAGTAGTCCCTGAGGTAAGAAAGTTACTTATACAAAGTTCTGTTGAGCACTTGTCAGTGCTGCTAACCTTTAGTTTTTAACCAGGGCATAAAAGCAGCAAGCACTGGTCACAACAGAACAGTGATAAGGAGTTAAATAGCTTTAAATTTCTTGACATACATGTCTCAAACACAGTACACTAGTTATGACTGGAAACCCAGTCATAAATCCTTTGTTATATGTTAGAAGCAGTGAAGTGACAAAATTCACCACAATGTCCATGATGAGAACACACAACTGGTCATGACAGATGCAGTCAGAATCCTTTGCAGTACATGGACCTTTAGCAGCCCTAAGTACTGCTACATTACTATGAATTGTTTCACATCCTTGAAAACTTTCATACACACAACACTGCCACACAGACAACCAACAGCTTTAAAAGCTATTAGATACTGCACACTGACTCACTTTCCTCATTTGCATAGCAGCACAAAGTATATTACAGCTTTTAAAGCTGACATTGTTCTGTAGGGGCTGCCATATGGCATCCGATCATAACAACTTTGAAATGTGCATAAGCAAGCGATAAAGCCAGACAGGGTGTGTGTTAATGTGCAATTAAGTCCTCCCAGGGGTGTTTGAGGACCTTTACACCCCTGGAAGGGCATTAATTACACATTAACAATACCCTGGAGGGTATTATTGCACCTAGAAAATAAACTCTCTGTAAAATTGTTGTGTTTTATTTTCCTTAATTATATTTTTTATTACTATATATTTTTTTTATATTTTTGATGTAAAATAGTTCCACAACCTAATCTTTTAAAGTTGCTGTAATATATTTAAATGTTATTAGAGGAATCATTTTATGTCCAAAATATATCATTTTAAAAAAAAATATCTAGATATTTGCTTTATTTTTTGGTCCCTTGTTGCTAAAATGGTTTCTTCCCAGTCATTGGGGATTGATGTCACTAAATAATGACATACATTTGATTTTCAGACTTTATTTCCTTCAGAAAATTCATGTTTACACAAATCCTGTTATTTAATTTACTTTTTAATTTTTGTAAGTACAACATTTAAAATCTGTTCCTGATTTTAAGCCTTTGTTCCCCTTTATTTCAGGCTTTATCCAGATTTCCTGAGCTAAAAGACTGAGAGGTATGCATACCTCTTAAATGCTGCTGCCATCATTCCATCAGTCTCACTGTCTCTCCCTCTCTCACACAGACACCGACCCGCACACACTTGCACTTCAGAAAATGCATGCTAACACAAGCCCTACTATTGAAGCAACTTTGTTATTTTTTTAACAGGAATATGTTCCTGTTTTGAGCCTTTGTTCCCCCTTTAATTTATGTTTTATTCAGTTAATTGGATCTAAGAGGTGAGAGGTACCTAAACCTCCTGAATGCTGCTGCTGCTGCCAGTGTTGAATCGCTCTCACTCTTCACGCTCTTTCTGTCACACACACACCTCACTTTCATGCATGCAAGCAGACATTCACACACGCACAGAAACATAAACACACACAGAAACATATACACACTTTTTCTGTTATATTTAGTTTTACACTTGATAAATAGCAAAAGTGCTGCTTAGTGAGCATAACATTACGACTTGATTGATCTCACTTTCGCTTGCTTAACACAGCTAAGTGCTGCTTTGCGAGTGTAAAATAATAGCTCCCATTAGCTTATTCTGTCTGAGCTCCACAGAAGTGTGATATGCTGCCATGAAGCAGCGGATTCGTTTTTCAGTGACCATTGCTTGTACATTAATACCCTGCTGGAGAACGTTCATTCTCCAGTCAGGGTGCTGATGTAAAATTCGCCCATTCTCTAACAGAACTTGTGTAGCTTTCAAAGCAGTTATGATCAGATCTCATGTTAGTGTACTATATGACCAGCTTATCTTTCTGCCTGTGCAACATTTATTTAAATAATAGAAATTGCAACAGCATATCAGAAACATAGCTACACTGTATGCATGGGAGAAGTGGGGTCCAAAGCAGATAGCAACAGTCAACAGTGAGTGTGTGGGTGTGAGAGAGAGAGCACATGTGCTAGAGGAGAGTGTAGGAGGCCCCTACTGTGACATGGGTTGCTCATGTCAGCCACCAAGAGATTAGGGACATAGCAGAAAAAGCTCTGAATGCTCCACAAATCATAGCCTTTGCAATCAGCTCTTGCCTCAAAAGAAAAATAAAAGTCAGATACAGTTCTCGTTCTGTGAGGAATGAATAGGCCTCTAGATCACAAGGAGATCTAATAGTTAGCAGGCAGTAAGGACCCAGACAAAGTTCAAATGTCATGCTGTAGTATGCAGTTGATTAGTAGTAAATGATGTTCCTTCCTAGATCAGTTTGTTTGATCTGTTTCCCTCACGTACATTTCTGATTGTCAACCTACAATGTAGTGAGCAATATGGAAAAGAAGAGGGGAGTATACTTGTAAAATACTCTGTTTGGACTAGGTGTTAGTGGAATTGGCATAAGAACTCTATATTAATTTTTGGAGGTCAGGGTTTCATACACACAGTTCCGTACCTTCTGGCTCACATTCTGTGCATCCCTCTCCATCAGTGTAAGAGGTACCCACCTTGTTAGAATCATTTGTCTTTTTTTAATGTGCTGCACTTCAGTGCAAGCAGTGGAATGTCCTGTTAACAACAGCACTGCAGATATACCTGAACATGACAACAATGTTCTTCTACTGCTAAATACTGGTAAGTAATGACTATCCTTTCCAAATACAGCAGCCTGCATTCCTTTCACATCTTAAGTGCCCTATAGGGCATGACCCTTTTGAGTAGCAACTTGTTTGAGTAATCATAATTATAAAAGTAATATTAATTAACCCCAGTATTTCCATTTAACTAAAACAGTTCATATTGCCAGGATGTTTTACATTAAGACTGAAGAAGTTTGATGTGAACTTTGATACAAAAACTTGAGCTGCTAACAGACTTTAGAAAATGTAATAAACATTTTCTCTTTACTAGTGAGTAAACTGAGCAAGCCAGCTTGTAAGACAGAACTGTAAAATAGAATTTACAATGGCATTGAAACAGGTGACTATGATAATAGCATCAGAACATGTATTCAAGCTAATCACCACACATAAAATTATTCATTACCCAGCCACCTGCCCAGCCTTTACTTCTGTACTTCAAAAATACTCCTATGAATGTCCCCTTCAATCAAATAGCCATGTTTAACACACTGTCCATAAACCAATTAAATCAGTAGAGTATTCTCTGTATTCTTACTCCATATGTAAAATACGGAACACTATGCCCACATCTATAAGGACAGACACCCCCCTCGAATCCTTCACACACACTCCTAAAAAGTATCTAAAAATACATGGTTCTGCTCATCTTCTACACCAGGTTAATCAAATAGCTCATTAATTTGTAACTGTAAGAGCATTACCCTCCATCTTGCTATTATATTTTATAAAATCCATCATTTCTTGCCTCTTTTACCTTTACCTTACACTACTATTACCACCATACAGTCCCCTAACTTTTCTTTCTCCCTTTTGCTTCTTCCCATCCATGCCCCACACTTTTCTAATAAACACATACAATTCTATCTCCTACTTTCTTTCCTCTCCTGTAATTCGCTTCCTCTCTCAACCCTGTACTATAAGATATGTATACTAAGTACATTATAATAAACAAAATGATTTAACTATCAAGCAGAATCTTACTGATCTGAATCATATAATTATAAAGACCACTTGTCTCGTGTATACAGCCTCCTTAGTAATATCTAATGTCTGTAATTAATGTGCAAGTATGTTTCATCTAATATATGTAAAAATGATGGTATCCATTGTTGTATATTCTTTCTTGTATGGGAAAACATTTATTGTTGCTCTCTAATAAGCTAATGTAATATGCTAATTGTTTCTGGAGCTTTTCTCCCCGGGGAACTGCTGAAACTGGATACTCATCAAGTCGGACTTTCCCGGTAAACAAATGTCAAATAAATAAATAGATATGCAGCAGAACTGCTAGAAAGGATTCACAATTTTGCTCCACATTTCAGAGTTCTTTTGCTTTGTATCCCTCTTTCTCTCTGTTTCTGTCTTCCCTCTGTCTCTGTCTCGCTCTCTCTCTTTCTCTCTCAAACACACACACAGACCAACAAAGTATTAGTTCCTAGTGCCCCATTATATATCAAGCACCAGCGCAGGCTATTATTAGAAATAAATTGTACTTCATAATGTTTTATTCCTTACTTGAGAGAATGTGCTAACTGTACAACTGCACCCTGACTGGACAATGAAAACTCTGCAGCAGGGAGTTAATGTACAGGTACTGCTTGGTACAAAAATAAATCTGCAGCTTCATGGCAGCATATTAAGCTGCCATGAAACTCAGATAGAGAAAAAGCAAAAGGCTGCCATTTTTTTATACTTGCTAAATGAGACCCATCTGAACTTTACTAAAGGAGACTTTGCTAACCCCAATCTTGAAGACGCATCCTCTTGAGCTGGATGAACCGGATAATTACCACTCCAGCTCTAACCTACGAGCTATGGGTAAGTTTATGAACTGGATAATTACAACCCTAATTGTAACTTACCATTTACTGGTAAGGCTACAAACTTGATTATAACTACCTCAACCCTAACATACCACTTATTGGTAAGGTTATGAAATGGGTAATTACCATCCCTTCTCTCACCTATCACTTACTCATACAGTTGCGAAATGGATAACTACCATCTCAGCTCTAACCTAGTTCTTATTGGTAAGGTCAAAAGCTGGATAAGTTTATGAACTGGATAACTGCAACCCAATCTCTGACTTAGCACTTATTGGTAAGGTTATGAACTAGATGATTACTACTCAGCCCTAAAATACCAGTTATTGGCAAGGTTATGAAATAGGTAACTACCACCCCTGCTCTTGCCTACTTCTTAATGGTATGGTTATGAAATGGATAATTACCATCCCAGCTCTAACCTACTACTTATCTGTAAGGTTATTGAGAAGGTTGTTTTTAAATAGATTGAATGACTTCCCCAGTAACACCATATCCACGAATGTTACCAGTCTGGTTTCTGTCCCAGACATGGTAATGTACTACCATTTGTCTTGTTTTGAATAACCTCCTTGTAGCGATCAGTGGATGACAATATTCTGTCCTGGTCCTCCATGATCTCTACTCTGCATTTGGCACAGTTGACCATAACATCCAAAACTACTGTTGAGCCTTGGGTGCTGTCCTTGGATGGTACAAACTCAGAGGTTTTACTCATCTGATTGTTTATTTTGTCTGTAAATCCTACCACAGCTGAAGTTCCACAGGGTCTATATAAGGTAATTTACTGTTCTCTGTAAATATGCTTCCACTAAGTGAGATAATTTTGGAGAAAGAAAGAAAACAAACATATGATAAAACTCAATTATTACAGTTTTGATAAGTTGAATTTTGAGAAAGTGAAACATCTCATTGTAATCTTCAATGATAAACTGATACTTTTATTTCCATCTTCGACATATGGCTCACATCAAGCACAGATAACCCCCCCCCCCCCATGACCTCTTGCTGATTGTTCAGGTTCTGGTATTTGCCAGGATTACTACAATTTCCTGTAGCTGGGAAGTGTACATAGAAAGTGTGACTGCTTACAGCAGATTGTGAATTCCACAATGTATTCACTTTCTGGTACTTCTCATAATTATCATTTTTCTCATATGCTGCAGAATCGCCATGGACTGCCTGTTTACAGTATCTTTAAATCCTTGTCTCTGGTTTACTTAGTCCAGCATGATTGCCCCTTCCTAAAAGAAGATTTTGATTACATCCAGCTAAGCCTCTTCATTCATCCACTCTGGAATATTTGGACATTCCTAAGGCAAGCTTGGAAAACTCTGAAATGTGGCCTTGTCTTCATCAGGCTCCCTACCTTTGGAACGTTCAACCACACTGGATACACACTTCACTGTCTTAGGATTTAAAATGCCTCTTAAAGCACATTACATTTATCCAATGGTCCATTCTATAATTTATTAAGTTAATTTTATAATTGAGTTTTATCATATGTTTGCTCTTTATAATTAACTTATTTATGTTTTATCCTTTTTTCACTTGTTTTGTAATTCTGACTTGTAAAGCACTTAAACTTAAAATTGAACCGAACTTAAACTTCAGTTCACCTAAGAACAAGTTGGGCATAATTCCTTTCACTCTCCCATCATAGTCAAACATCAAAACTATACAGTCAGGATAGGATGTGTAAAACTTGCTACTTGTTGATAAAGAAAGTTGAAATAATAGGCTAAAAATAGACTATGCAAAGTCTGTGAAATAAAGTGTGTGTGTCAACCTAGTTTCAGTGCAAAAAAATGTGAGATAATACTGCTATCAAATCTCTGGATAATATTACAAAAATGGGAGATGAGATACAAGCTGGAGCAAAACTGGAAAAGAACCTTAGCATAATTATATCAGACAACCACAAAAAGTGGGCAGTCAATGTGAGAGGACAGCAGGGAAACTCGGGTATACTGGCCATAACATAGAGCAGCATACTCAGGAGAAAATGGGAAGTCATGCTCCTTCTATACGCACACCTGGAGTGCCCTATACACTGCTGATTATCCCACCTCTGAAAAATATTGATGTACGGGGGGTATACAAAGAAAGGCAAAAAAATGGGGCAGGATTCTTTGGCTCTACAGAGCAGGCATTAAAAAGCTTAATGTGTATACCCAATAAAAATATTTCAGATGGTGGTCATGAGGAAAATGTTGAAGTACTACAAAATGATTAGCAAAATTCAAAGGAGGAATATCTTCAGTGAAAAAAAACAACGTTATCTCAAGATAATTAGGAGTGTTCTGAGGTGATAAGATTACTTTTTTTCATTCAGAGAGTTGTAGGTATATGGAATAGCCTTCCTGAGAAAACAGTGGAATACAAAAAGAGTAGTGCAGTTCAAGAATGCATGAGAGAGAAAAACAATTCCTAGTATAAGAAGTACTAGGATATTGATTACAAGCTGGCAGTTTAGCTGGGCTAATTGATTCTTATCTGCTGACGGATTATTTGTTTTTGTAAGTATGAAAGAAAATCACAGTATTTAAAAGATGTAATCTTTCTGACTGCAACATACAAGGCATAAAAACATACATTGAAGGACATTATCTTCCTAGATAATTTTGGTCTTGTACTTATCTCCCATGTTGTTATGCTTAGAAACTTTCTTGGTCATCTGCTAATGCACTTTTGTTTATAGATAAAGCCCCTCCCACCTGTATAGCAGTGCACTAAAGTTGACAGTATTAGCATTACATTTCTGCCCTGAAATGTGATGTCACTGGTTCAGCTTATGAACCAAAGAGTAAACAAATCAAAAGTATGCAGGATGGTAGTCAGCCAGACATGATAACGCCAAATTTGCCATGCCTGGATGCCTGAAACTGTTTGTCACATCAAGAATAGTACACTTTTGACGAGATTCAGCAATCTACATACAGAAAATTAAGTTGCTGTGTGTGTGTGTGTGTGTGTGTGTGTGTGTGTGTGTGTGTGTGTGTGTGTGTGTGTGTGTGTGTGTGTGTGTGTGTGTGTGTCAGGTGTTCAACCCCTACTATGCTGGTATGAATGATGTTTTGGAATACCATACACACACAAAAATATATTTTTAAATATTTTTTGTATCTATGGATTGCCAGAGAAAACTATTACAATATGTTTCCTTTCGATATATCTCAGCCACAAACTTTTTGTGTGCGCTGTCCTTAGAAATAAGGACATCCAAAAAAGGTATATTTGTTTTACTTTTATTGCTAGTGAATTTTAGGAATTCAGTAGTTTGGTTGATGTACATTAAAAACTTGGCTAAAACATCTTTTTAACTATCCCACAAAATAGATAGTTTAGAGGTGGGGTTTGTGATGTCAATAGGTGATGGTGCTGCGGTAGCGTTGTCGCCTCACAGTAAGACGTTGTCCTGTTCGATTCTCAACTAAAGTGTCTTCTGTGTGGAGACTTGCGTGAATGGGCGTACCTTCGTTGAAGGTTGTGCATCGGGGCTGGCAACTCGGTACGTAAAAATCTACTGCCAATCATTAGCGGACCGGAGTTCCCCTAACTGGGAAAAGCCAAAAGATACAACAACACCTGCACTTTAGGTTACAAGATTTAAAAAGCTGTTGGAACATTTTTTATTTGTCTGATGACGTTCCTAGTTTGTTTCAGAGATGAAAGCGCTAACCTTTTACTGCTGTATAATTAAAGTCTACTTAATGGATGTAGCTGTTATAAATGGCAGTGTAATGTAAGTCAATTAAAAGGCAATATTACAGGTGACTGCCCAAAAAGCACTGTTATTTCTGAAAAAGAAACTTGAATTGCCAAGTTGTATAATAAACATCATTGAAAATAAAGCTGCTCTGTGGTAGCTAATGCTTAAAACTATATAACTTAAGGCACCATGAGAAAGACATATAGACAAATCCTTTATTACTAGCACAAAGCGTTACATGACTGAGAAGCAGTTCATTAGTTGTATGGTATAGGTACTGTAATATATCTGCAGATGCCCTGCTGCAGTTATGATACAGAAGGTACATTTTCCTGAATTAAAACAGAACCCAAAGGGTTAACCTATACAGAGAGATGATAAACCCATTAATTCTATTCAAGAATGATGAGCAACTCTGAAAGTCTGCAGGAACATAACATTAATGACAAATGCTAATGGAGGCCCACCAGTTATGAAGGCACTACATACTTTTGTAAAGGGTACCTGCTAGTTTCATAGCCAGAAAGAAGGGCACACACAGCAATTGTTGCCTCTTAGGAAGTAAACTATTTTGTGACATCCAGCAGCTTCACTCAGAAACAATGTGAGTTTTTTTTTTTGTAGAAGGCCCAGAGCTTAAAGCAGTCTGGCAGGCCAAAATGAAAGATTAATACCATCTGCTACGTGGTTAAGGTACTTTAGCATCTCTATGTCTCTTTGAAAATGATTATTCTGTTGTACAGCTGTTTCTTGACATCCATGCTTCATTCTGAGTAGCTGGCATTTTATTTCCCAGAACTAAATTGCGGTTTATAGAATTTCATATGATTCATTTTTAAAAGTCAAATCTTAGAGATGGGCAGGTCAGATAAAATTTGATCTTGGCTTGAGTTTTAGGTGTAGTTCACCATGCATCAGCCAAGTGGATTATAGTCAAAGCAACTATTTTATCATTTGATACAGTTAGCTCAGTACAATATATAATACAGTGATCTAAAATAATTCAAGTCTGATTCTTGTTTTAGGTTGTTCCACCAGATCTCACCCCTAGCTTAGAGCTTACTTGTCTCTAATAGAAAAAAGTCTTACCTTGTCAACCAACAATAAATCTGGTGGGGGGGGTGCATGTTTATTTATTTAGAAAATAAATCATCATGCTTTGCGGAGGAAAAGGAGTGCACAGAGAAAGTCTATTCTGACTTGGGGAAACATGGAAACCCTACCCAGTGACCAGAACTTTTCCTGGTTTTGTGTCTGTCTTTCTGGCTTACCCGATGAATGATAAAGACTGTTATTCCATCGCTGGATCTGTTCCAAATCTGGTTCTTCCCTTGTGAGCTTGCTCATGTTCTGAGGTTGAGGGCTACCTGGTCCTAAAAGAAAATAGGATTAGTTGTCTGCATTCTTTTAAGTTTTATATTGTTTATATTGATTATTGATAATGCCAAAATGCGAGATGGTATCAAAGGCCTTCATCAGGTCCAGGTAGACATTGTAAACACATTTTCCCAAGTCTAATGCATCAGTGGCATGTTCAAAGAATGCCACTAGGTTTGGAGGCAGGATCTGCCTTTAACAAACCCAAACAGGCATGGGTCCAGGGATGCAGACTGCTTATATGCTTGTTAATAAGGTCCATGATGATGTGTTCAATTGCTTTGCAGATAAGGCTTGTGAGATTTATAGTTCTAGAGTTTCTTGTAGTGTATCACCCCCTGTGGAGCGAGATGAACATTATCAGGACCCATGCTGCTAGTGTTTTGGCCATGGAAATACTTGCTTGGAAGTGATCAGAGATGATTGTGTGGGTGTGGGTGTGCTAGTTGGTTTGAGGAAAGTTTAGGAGATATAAGGCAGTAAGGTTAAAGCTGAATTTGTCAACTAATATTGGCTGTGTCCTCAGGGGGAAGAGTAAAGGGTTGTTATGTATTAGCTGTGGGCATTACCTTTAAGGTTTCTGCCATAGCTCATGAAGCTGAAGTGGTTGTCTTTAACAGATGTAGAAATTCTCAATTTATATTTACTTTTGGGGATCTGATTTTGTTTCTGAGTTCTTTAGTGAGCTTTTTGAGTTCATCTTTAGATGATGGGGTAGTAAGTTTATTTCTACAGGCTATGAGTTTCTTCCTGTTATTTTATAACTTGTTTATGCTTGGGTTCTATCATAGGTGTTTATTCCTGAATTTGGCATTGTATTTATATCTTCTGGGTATAGATGTCTCAATGTATTCTTTGAGGTGGAATAGAAATTATCCTCAAATGTTGTAGCATACAAGATGGGGTCATCAAGGTGAGGAGAGTGCTTAAATTTTATCAGGTCATCAGTTGGCTGGATGGGGTTTGCTTTATAGTAGTCTCTAAAGACAGAAAGGTTTTGTGGTAAGTTAGGTTTTACCCTCATAGTGAGTGTTACTGAACAGTAGTGACATCTGACCACTGTTGAGCATTGGGTATTAATACTAGTAAGAACCAGGTCCAGTATTTTTGAACCCTTGTGGGATTTCAGCCAATTTCCCCTAAGAAGCTAGCATTCATGAAGTCCAGAGATCTTTGAGCATATTTATTTGAGGTGCTATATGTTTCCCAGTTAATAGAGGGATAGTTGACTTGTCCCAAGAGAACAGTGTTAAGCTCTATATGGAGGGATGTCAGTTTGTTTTGATATGCATCATGAACAGCAGGTGACATGGAGGGGCGGTCCAGGAGTTGCCTATAGTGCAGAATTCTATTTACCATAAAAAGGATATGGAGAAGTTCAATGTCATTGCTCTGGCTTAAGAGTATCCATGTCAGATGACCTCTTGGGAAGACAGACACTGTCCCTTTAATAACACTGTTATTTTCCACTTTGGGTCTGAAAGAGCAGTAGGCACTGACACACTTCACTGTGGGGGTGCTATCACTCTTCTGAAACCATGTTAAAGTAAATAAGCAGATATCTATATTTTCAGGAATTAGGAATGGCTGTGAGGAGGGCAACTTCTTTTTTATGCTTCTATCAATGAGCAGTGCTACCTTTACATAGTTTTGATTGGCTATGTAGGTAATTTGAAAAGAATGACACTGCCTAAAAAAGGCACTATGGGGGGAAGGAAAAAAAAGTCCTGGCTTAATATCCAAAAGCCATGAGAAGAGAGGTGCAGCCCATTCCTAACAAAGCAGCCAGGGTTGCTGATAATCTCTTCCCAGGCTGTTATGTATATTGGATCATCTTAGAATGACACCAGCAACTAAGCTAAAAACTGAAGTCCGTTGTCTTTTGTTTGTAGTGTAGTATCATTCTTAATGATGGTGGAATACTGCTCAAACCTAGTCTTATACCAATTTCAGATGCATATTCCGAGAGCTCGGTCATGTCCCTCTTCATATGATCCAAGCAACATCATAAATCATTCACTTCCACATGCGCAGTGACCATGTCATGTGTACTTAGATTGAGGGGACTTGAGGACCCCACTGGCACTGCAGATCCTCTCACCTGAGAGATGGCTAACCATCACTCTGTCTTTGCTCAGCCTGGAAATTGGTGCATCTTTGAATCTGAGTATAGAGTCACATATGACTAAATCATTGCCAGATGTACTGTCTTGTCCTCACTGCCTTAAGGGCTTTGGCCTGTTAGCTCAGTCACCCCTTTTTGTAATTGTGTTTTATGTAGTGACTGTGTGTGTTGTTTCTCTGTTAGTGAAACAGGGAATGTCCTGTATTCCAAACCAGGCCTATATTATATAATCGAAAAGTCAGTTCAGCAAATGGCACTTACATCGAAAATGCCATTCAGCGAACTGTTCATAGTGAGATCATGGTATAGTGAAGATTGGAAAATTTGCCCTTTCCTCACTGTAGTGCAGTCTTAGAGTTGGTATATATAATTAGTGGGGGGTGCAGTCCCCCAGAAGAGGGAATTCGATGAATAGCATTTTCGATGTAAGTGACATTCGCTGAACTGACTTTTCGATTATATAACATAGACCCTGCCAAACCTTCATCTAGGAGGCCTTTGTGGTTTAGGCAGGGATTGTTTTAAGTACTTCAGCTCAAGAAGACTTATTTGTTTGTCTGGGACATAGCAGAGGTGGATGTCAAAACTGACAACATGATGGGTATAGTCTGTAGTCTTTGTAGAAGGTTGGCCTCCAAGTTTAGTAGATACTTGCACCGCTCATTTATGGAGTTGTATATAGGAAGAATCAAATTGTTGCCAATGAGTATGAAGAAATTCTTGCATTGCCTAAATGTTGCTCTTGTATCAGACTGGCAGCAGATATTGAATTAAAGTGTGACTTAATGATCCACAAAGCTAAACTTAGAACAAACCAAAGGTTAACTTCAAACACAGACCAGGAAGATGACTGAAGACATGGACACCATTTCTTTAGCGCTTTCGTTCAGATTATTTACTTGAACTTCTTCACTAGTTTTCATTTTCTGATGAAGTTCAAGTAAATAAATTGAACGAAAGTGCTAAAGCAATGGTGTCCATGTCTTCAGTCATCTTCCTGGTCTATGTTTGAAGTTAACCTGTGACTCAATGATATTTAGTTCTTGGTGAAATAGTGGATACTAATAAATGCTAGTGAGGTAAATTTGGAGGAAAGGTCTATATACTAGAATATTAGAATGCTCAATGAGTCAAAGCACCAGAGGTACAATTATATATGTACAGTGTCAATAAATGAAGAGTACAAAGATCCCTAAAAAGTGTAGCAGCAACTAACAGATATGTGAAGCAGTAACTGCCAAATTGGCTCAGTTCCACAGCAGCTTAGCATAAAAATTTTTACCCAGATGCCACCACAAAAGCTTAGTGGAGTAATGAGATAATCATCAGTCTATAGCTAGGATGGGGTTCAGAGAAAATGATGAGTGCAAAAGGCAGTAAAGGCAGCTACAATAAGTGCTGGTTTCTTAAAGATAGTGAACTATAAAGTGGCTCAGATGCTACAACCACAGTTTTAGTACAAATTTACATTTCACAGCAACAATTAGCCTTAGGCTCAGCATGTCCACAGCTGGCAAAAGTATTGGAAGAGACAATAACAATATGCCTTCAGCAAGAGGGAACTGAACCCTACGTGATATGACCTTCTGCAAGTTTTCTTAGGTGCACACAACTGTGCTCATGCATCTGCATTTTTCCCCTAGATGAGTTCAGTCATGCCCATGTGTCTGCATGAGTGTGTGAACATACCCAATTTCATATTATTGTTGGCTTAGTACAATATCTAATATCTAAGTGTGAGAATTTACACCTCTTAATAGGGTTTACTTTTACCAAAGCAGAAGTTGTGAACACTTGGAAGTGTCATAAATAGTTCTCAGAGGTGCTGTGCGACCCTGCTGTGGAATATGCAGCATGCCCCAGATGTAGTGGGGTTTGGTTCTGAAGTCTTATTTGTTGTCATAAGATGAGATCCTGACATTGTTTTTTTTTTTTTTTTTTTTTTTTTTTTTTGAGAAACCAATGGTAAAAGCTGCAGGAGATTGAATACAGCAGAGTCCTTTGTTGCCCAAAAAAGCCAGACAAAGATCATCACAAAAGAGTCAGTAGAACTCTGTACAAGGAGAGGGCTGCCAGTCTCTCTAGGTCACTAAAGGACGTGAGACACCAGTGATCATTTTAGTTGAGAAGCATTAAGGTCTCTCAAGTTGAGCAATATGCTTGAAATGTTACATTCAGAAAGAAGCCTTATACTGAATGATGGGTCCTATGAAGGCTTTGTACAGTGAAACTAAGACTTCTTCAGTTCTAGTGGAGATGCCTTTGGAAATTAGTTGGGCTAAATAGAAGGACAGTATCAGTTTAGAGTGATGTGTTATTTATATGACAGGAGGTAGCTAAAATTTTGTTTACCAAATGCAACTATATTGCATTTTTAGCATTTAGCCTAATACACAAATGACTAAAGACCTCCTTGTTAATAATACATTTTACGTATTGTACATAATTATAGTTATATACATTATGCCTTTTAATATATATTCTCTGGATGACATTTCTTTTCATATTTTTTAGTGACTATGATTGTTCTGTTTCACAATTCATTTGCCTGTGCCTTGTCTATGTACTGTTTCTGGGAATGTATCTGTTTTTACCTTCTGACCCAGGTTGTGAATGAAAGGAATCAGCTCACCCTCCCAGTTAACAAACACACCCAGTAAACAAACTCAAATAAATAAATAAATGTAGCTTGAGACCATTGTTAGTACGCCAAGATTTAGCCAGTCAAGACCTTGTTGAAGAAACTGTTTGTCAGCTGAGCTGATAGTTGCACCAAATTTGCAGTCTTCAGTGAGATTAGATAATCTCAAGCCTGGAACATTAGACTGGATATCAGAGAGGTAAGCACTAAAACGGAGGGATTGCAATACTTAGCTCTGTGAGACACCACTGATAGAAAATATTTGTGTTCAGAGGAAGCCCCTCCAATTTTCAATACATGGGTTCTTTCAGCAAATCAATTGTCTAGCCAGTTGATAATGTACGGATTTATGGTAAGCTTAGTAAGCTTATCAATAATACCTACATGACAGAGTGTATCAATGGCCTTGGCAAAGTCAAGACAGGCACTGTGACTAGAGTGACCACTGCCCACAGTTTCTGACCTTTTCAAAGAAGTTTACAAGATTAAGGAGAAAGAATTTTCCCTTGACAAAACTAAACCAAACAAGTTTGGGCCATTGGCCAGAAGAATACCTATGTTTGTATTAATGAGCTCTGATATGGCATGTTGATAAATTATTTTGTAGGTACCTTTGATAGAAGTTTCTACTCGATTCCAATTTTCATATGGAACATTTGAGATATTGTTGCTCTGTTACAGTACTTCTTGAGGTGAGGATGTGGGAGGTGAGTAGGTGAGGAGATGGGAATTTCTTGTATGAAGAGGTTGCTTTTGTTAAATAATTTATTAATATGACTATTCCACAATAAGGATTTGTTTTTACATTTCCCACTATATTTAGAGTAGATAAGAACAAACTCCTCAATGCAACTATTTATGTGAAAGTAGAAATTGCAGATGTAGGCAGCAGCTTTGGTGATGGGGTCAGTATATAGAAACTTTGTTTAGGTCATCTATGAGTTGCAGTAAGTTTATTTTTGAGAAATACATAAAGACAGTTGTATTTACAGTGGGGGCACCACTGGTTTTAACCAAAGAGGGGAAAACACATGGTGGGAAGCAAAAGTAACCATGTACACTTAGGAAGACAATGTTGGAGTGATTGGTATCCCTATAGATAAAAGTGACATTTTATTCAGGAGAGATGGTAGTAACAAAGTCTAGGAAACACTGACATATTTACTGTTGGTGGTTTAAGTTTGTCAGTTAATAATTGGATATTTAATGTCACCTAGAAGAATAGTATTGAGATGAATACTAATTTTCTCTAAGGTATTTAGATAAACATTGTGGTCAACAGGAGACATAGAAGGTGATCTGTAGTTAGCAGTGATGTGATATAGTTATTCAGTGCAACATGGACTACTAGAAGTTCTAGGTAGGAATCCTGAGCAATTTGCCATGAGATAATGTGGGTACCCTTGTACCGCCTTATGTGTGCTAACCGTAACCCTATCCTAATTTATGTAATAACAGACTTGTTCTGATTGTTGTAAATGGAAGCTTTATAGTATAAGAATTTACTCTGAAATGTACCTGTCACTTTTATTATTGCTGATATTTTTAGTATTAGGCTCTGTATTCTGGCACCTGCCCCAGTGTCACATTGCAGGTATGAACTTAAGTCTATTCACTTAAATTCCTAATTTTGTTTTAGATCTTTTGTTAGAAAGATATTAACTGCATTTGCTGTTTTAAAATTAATTATTTCCTCATTCTAGTTTTTATCAAAAATGTTTCTTTGTCTGAAGTTCTTACTTTTACAACAAAAGCATTTTATTATATGATCATAAATGGATTCTTCTTCTTTTGATGTTGATGCCAACATGAAGCATGATGGTAGTTGATAGTCAATCAAATTCAAACACTGGTTTTAAACATGACAAAGGCTGGTGCTCCACCCCTTATGTTAATCACAGCTAAATGCACACTTTTGCCAATGACATCACACATTTAAATCAGGCATCACAAGCCACTCTAATAGCTGATTGGTCAAGGTTACACCCTGATTGGCTCATCATCCCATATAAAGATCAATTGATTCACAGGTGAGTCACTGAAGAATATATCACTCTTCTGGGCCTTTCACTAACCTGATCATCCAATTACTCCACTTGGATAATTACCACACACTAATACATGCCATCAAGCTCCAAAGGAAGAAACCCAGACTGCTTTTCTAAAAATAAACAATTTTCTGTTGTTTTTCCGCTAAAACTCAAACATGTCGCACTGTAAAATTTGCATCTTATAAAGCCTGTTTAAAAAACACAAAAGTGTGTATCCTTTTGAGTGTTACAATTACTAGTGCTTTTCTTATAAGAGGTGCAAAACCTAAAATAAATTCAGTCCCTGGTGAAAGCTTATTTGGTCTTCAAACTACCTTAATACTTTTAGAAGTAAATGTGCTATTAAGGAGCAGTTTCTCTACTTAATATGTTTTTTGAACAGTACAAGTACAGTTTGTTTGATATTGTTTTAAAAAAAACTTGTGGATTTATCCTGTTTACTATGTCACTACTCTCTCAGAACACTGTGCACTTTTATAAGGAAGGAAGTTTTGTTTAGAATTAAAATGGTATCATCCAAGCTGTAGGATTCAGAGCTTTGCAGTCACAGTCCATTATGTCTTATGAGTAAAAAAAGCTATGATAAAGGTGTGTTTTATCAGGAGAGAAAAACATGGTTGCTTGACCATTAAGGCACTACAAGGATCAGATTGGTTTCTATCCTGTTATTTCTTTATCCTGTTATTTCTTCAGTCATACCTTCTGAATCAAGGAAGGATTGCAAAGTGTTAACGCAGCCTTTAAATCCATGGAAAGGAAGAAGTATGTATCTTTTAAGCTTAACTGCAAGGAACTGGAGGCAGAACATTTGAAGTTAATTACTGAGCTGTGTAGCTTACAAGATCTACCTCTCAACTGTACAGATTTTTGCAGAATGTCCAGATTTATGCCTCATATTTTGGTCTATTTCTCATAAAGGTGTGATTTACTGGCAAGTTGTTGAGGGTTCAAGTCAGAACATGACCGACTTTTGAGTTTCAGACTTCATACCCATCAGAAAATTCATGCTAATGCAAAACGTGTTATTCTAGCTACTTTATAAGTCTGTAACAGCAATATTTAAAAAGTGTCCCTATTTTTGGGCCTTTCTCCCCCCTTATTTATGGCTTTGTCCAGATTTCTTGCTCTGTGAGGTTGAGAAGTGTGCTGTGATATGTCACACACTTCTATCAGTCCAGCCTCCATTCATACACCAATGGTATTTGTCTGCAAAGGAGTCAGCCAATTGTTTTTCTATCCCTGGAAGTTACACTACAGATGGACAAAGGCTGTGTTGAACAGTCCATTTCCACATGGCAACTGACTCCTAGAAAAAATGGCTCAAGCTCATACTCCCACTGTTTGCTGATATAACACAATACTAAGATATTTTCTTTGCTTATTTCTAGATGTACTGGAAGGAGTTTGGCCTGCAAGACTACTTATGCTCTGTAAATTGATCTCAGCTTATGCAGGCTGGTCTGTAGAGAACTTTTCTTTTGAGATCAGTTGCCCTATGTCAATAGATTGTTGAAATGCGTTCTCCAAGCATAAGTCAGAGAGTCTGTTGTCATTTACTGTGTTACTGCGTAATGTGGAAGTAGCAGCATTTTAGAAAGGTCGCCTGGGTAGTTTCATCAAAAACTTTTTAACCTGACAAAACGTCAGAGTGGGACCTCATCGAAGGATGAAGTCCTGATTCCTTTCCAGGTGATCTGAGTTTGATTAGCAGCTGAGGCACCTGGCAGAACGAATATGAAAGTGAGCAACCACGACCAGCTTGCCCATCTTAGGGGAGAGAAGCAGGTTTGACTCCCAGTTAGGTAATATCTAGTAAGAACACTGTTACACCCATTGATACAGCTCTCAGCCTTCCATCTCCAAAATGTGGAACATCATCTCTCTCAATGTGAAACAAATGGGGAAAATGTGGAACACTTAGTAACAGCTCACTAACAAATTCAACAAGGAAACTCACAGGATGGATACAATGTGTTACTTTATACCTATAAAAAGTTATTTTGATGACTTAGTATAATTCAGTATGATATATCATCAGTATCAATTAAAAATTCTTAACAGTTCATGTAATATAGTCCCGTTCAGTGTGGAACTGTGAGGGAAATGAGCTTTTTAAGACTCAGTATGAGGAACATTCCTCATGATGAAATACATTTGAGAGATATGGCCATGGTGCATGTGTCCCTTGGCAGGCAGCCATAATAGAGCTCTAAAAACTCTGCATGCCCAGGACTTCCTTGACATTATAAACGCTAATGGTTTTTCACAAATATTTAACCATTCTTCTTGGGTCCCCAATATCCTTGACCTCACAAATATGGCCGCTTCTTGCACATCTCTATATGTATCATCATGTATTGTTAAATCAGACCATAATTTAGTGACCTTTTCTTTAAAACTGGAGGGACTTCCCTGTAAATAGCTCTGCATTTATGGACTTCTCAAAAGCAAGCATTCTTCAATTGCTTGATGACTTAAATACATTCTGCTGTAATCCTCCCAATATTAAAGCTGCTACCTACAGATCTGACTTTTATTCCCACTTAAACAGTTGCACTTATAAGGCATTCCATATCCTCAACAAATAAAATGAGAAATAAACAAACCACTGTGGTGGAATACCTGTATTAATTATATACCAAGAGAAAGAAATTGCTTAGTACTTGTAAGAGGTTTCACTCTACCAACCTTAAGAGCACACACAAGTAAACTAACAAAGAGCTTAAGGAAACCATTAGGGAGCTCAAATCTGAGTATGAATCTTAAATAGCCACTAAAACCAAAAATAACTGCAAATCTTTCTTGAACTATGTCAGGAAGTTAAGAACTGAAACCCAACAATGTTCAGAGCTAGTCTACAGTAATACTGCACTCTCTGACCAAAATGAAATAGCTAATATCTTAGTTAACATATTTAGTGCAAATTTTACACCACCCACAGTTATAGCTATTCCATAAGTTCCACAATCTGACTACTAATCTTTAATTACTATGCAATATGTTCTCTCAGCCCTCTCAGAAACTGAGTTCTTCACCCATTGGCCCTGATAACATATCAGATTCCTGATTAGCAATCCCAAATATGGCCTTTCTGAATGCCTACATAACCTCTTTAATCTAATCCTCTCCACTGGTTGCATTCCTGAAGCCTGGAAAACAGCTATTGTAATGCCATTACACAAGGGTGGCCCATCCATGGATCCTGGTATCTATAGACCCATTAGTCTCACTAGTCTCATATGCAAAGCTCTAGAGCTCATTATCTCAGACCTCATTAATCTGGGCATTGGAAATCTCTTAATGATGACCCTAATCAATTTGGCTTTGTCAGGGGGCGGTCTTGCTTCCTTAACCTCATTAATTTCTTTGAAAATTCAACTGAAACCATAGATAGCAGTTAAGCAATGCATACAGCATACCTAGACCTGGCTAAGACCTTTGATACTATTTGCAGGCATGATTGATAGATATGTACATTTTAATATGATTCATTACATTGTGCAATGGATAGCTAACTGGTTGTCTAGAAGAACCCATGCAATTAAGAGTTACAGGTGCCACTTCTGAAAGCAAAACAAAAATAAAGTTACCAGTAGTGTACCACAGGGCTCAGTATTGAGTCCTCTCCTACATGGCATCTATTTCTCAGATCTTCAGGTTAGAACTTCTGGCCTATGATTAACTAAGTTTGCAGACGACTGTAAAATGGGCATTGATATTCAGTCTTCAGATGACTCACAATTGCTCCAACATGGGTTAGAACATGTTAACAACTGGTGAGAGGACAATGGTCACCAAGTAAATATAAAAAATCTAGCAGAGCTCAGTTTGGTAAACAAAATAGTTTCACTTACTAAATAGGAGATTCACCCCTCCAATCAATCAGACACTGTTGTAAGGGATCTAGGCACTCTTATTGATAATTCCTTGTCATTTGACCATCATGTCAACAAAGTAGTATGAAAAGCCTTCAGCCTGGCATGTCTGCTTCCAAAGGCATATCGGCTTAATCCAGAGAAGTCTTAATTATCCATTACTCATATCTTATCAGCCCCATTATTGATTATAATGCATGTTTTGGCATGTATTTATCTAAACATATCACACAACTTGAGAAACCTCAGAGATTCATAACTAAAAACACCAGTGGCTGCAAAAGTCTTAGGAGAGACTGGCAGCCCTTTCCCTATACTCAGCCTCTTTGGTGATCTTTGTCTAGCCTTTCATGCCATGAAAGATCCAACTCTATTTGACCTCCTATTCCTTTGCAGAACTAAAGCTACTTAAAATACTCAGTTAAAAGGACTAAACCTTCATCAGCAGATAAATAAGATACATTGGCAGGATATATTCATATCCCAACATTTCCTTCACCTCTGGGACAAACTCCCCTACATCTCAAGCAGAGTAGCACCTTTGCCATGTTCAAAGTAAACCCAGACAACTGGATAGGTGGCTTCAAATTTTCTCTGGTCTATCTTGTCTTGTCCTCCTTGAGGCTAGAAGAAATTTTTGAAAAATATGTTTTTTTGGCTAGACTTAAATGGGTCTACAGACTGATTGCCTAGTAGTTACTTCTGAACCTAAGAGCCTCCATGGGGAGGGGGGACTCCACCAGGAGAGGGATAGAAATTCAGTAGAAGGATAGGCATGTAAAGAGAGAGACCCTTCGCAACACAACAAGCGAGTCACCTGCAGGAAAACTACTTAAAATCACATTTGAGTCTCAAATCTGCAATGCTCTTGCTCTACTAAAACAAAAATAAGAACAAACTATTTAGATGAAGGTTCTAATTGAAATTTGTATTGTCTACCATTCATTACACCAGATTCTGAATCAGATGCAAATCAGCAATTGCAGCAATTTTAAGAGCAGGTGGCATCATTCAATAAATGGACAAGTCATAATGTGAAACTCTAACCATAAGTATGTTGCATTGAGAACATACCCCATTTGGTATGTACCTAACCAAGCACATCCAACTACTGGAACATCCACAGAGGTTCCTCACTAAAAGAATACAGGGTGTAAGTAACATGTCCTATGTAGACCACCTCAAGGTCCTATCCCTGTATTATGTCTCCTACAGACTGTTGAGGGGAGATCTATGCCTGACATGCAAAACATTGTCAGACCCCATCATCATGGACCTCCTGCATATCCACAAAACAAGCAGCACCAGAATTACCCATTCTAAAGACTTAAACCCTGCCTGCAATATAAATAGGAGCTGCTAGATAGATATCCCACAGACTACCCCTTTCTCTGGAACTGGTTCCCCATCCATGTGAAGCAGAGATCTTCCCTAACCCAATTCAAATGTAACTTGGACAATTGGATGGGGAACAGGAAATTCATCCCTGGTTTGGCACCTATGTCCCTAACAAACACAGGCAGCCTGTAAATGGTTTATCTCCCAGGCCCCTGCTTATAAATGTTTCACCTCTCCAGTCCCTGCTTCCATTTCTCAAGGGTACCAGAATTTGTCAGAGATTTGAGATGCATAGCTAGGCGTACAAAGTCCTTTGTGGTCATTGGCCTAGTACACATCTTTGAACCTATAAACACTGTGCTCACTTGCTTCCACACAACATAAATATTACTAAATGGCATGTTTTGGCTGTGATTAGCATCTTGCTTGCCTTCTTGATATGAGATAATTAGCTTGGTAAACCACCATTTAGTAGAATGTATAACATTGTATGCTATGGCTTCATGAACATTGTATACTGATATTTGAGCCTGTAATAGTAATTATTAGTGGCTGCTATCATCTTTTAATGATACATGGTGGATTTTTAATGATACATGCTGGTCGGGAGATGCCTTGTAACCTGATTCATCCCTACTGTAGCAGAGTTTGACTACTAAATGACCTCAAGCTAGAAACACTCATATTTCCTGTATCTAATTGCTGCTTATGAAATGGCAGCCTGCTTAAAATACAGAGTACCAGTTATTTTAAAACTAAGCATTGGAACCTGTGTTATTTTAAAACAAAGCATTGGAACCTGTATAATAGTTATATTATTTAATATATTTTAAAGTACAGCATTATGTAGCTCTGGTAGAACTTTGGTTGTTGGCTCACACTGTGGAAACAAAGTAATACTATTTGTAACTGAATGGAGCTGCGCATTACCGTATAGTCTGTAGTTTAACTGAATGTTGATATGCTTGCTTGCTTGGTGGCTAAAAGTTAGTGCCAGAAAGGTCTTTCACTCCATATATATGTTTTATTTTAGGTAGCCCCCCCCCACCCTTGTAAACTTCATACAAAAAGAATCTCCTGCCTGAAGAAAGCTATCCTACTAACCTCTAACCACAAATTACTCTCCAGAAGTCAGTCCTTCAATTGGCTAAGGTTAATACCTTAAACTGAGCTGTAATACCATATTCTGTAAAACTACTGACCTGGGTCTAAAGGCACCATTAGTCTGTCCCCCCATAATTAATTGGCTCTCTCCTTGGTTTTAAATTGACTAGTCAGCCCCTAGCATTTATTCCTTAACCTGGAACTACTTCCTGTATATTGCTTTCTCACTCAGTTCTCCCAGTCTTAGCTCTTGCATGTGTGCACCTCACAGTCTAAACCTAGTTCGCAATCTAGTGCAAAAATTCAGTTTAAAGTACAGCATACATTTAAACAGTGTTAAAGTACAGCATAAAATCAAATCTGTGTAAACTCAGCTGAAAATATACCAGTAAATTATCAAAGCATAAGGAAACATAGTCTGTATTAGCCCCGCTACGCTTAGGCTCGCTCTGCGCCCCACCCTGCCCCCAAATACCACCCACTTCCAGTACCTCTACATTTATAAATACCTAACCAGACCCTTGCTAAATATCCTATCAGCTTTCACCTCCATTCGCTCTCCACCCTGTTCCTTCTTCCTATCAGCTCTCACTTACATACTCTATCCTCCCACGCTACTAAACCTAAATTACTCATCCATACGTCTACTGCAGTGACAATCAAATAACTGATCCAAACTACTATTCTCCTTCTCTCATTATGTTCCACGACTATTTACTACCCATTCTGCTAGGCTATGTACTCATCCTGTATGAAAGCAATACACTTATTGGTTATCAACACCCTGGAGGCCATACTATCACTCCAACTATAAAGCACCCCACCTTCAACCATGCCTATGAAAATGTGAACTACTCAACCCCTAGCTCACTCTTTCGGCATAACAACCCCAGGCACACCAGCCCTAGATCAGGACAACACCACAAACTCTTAAATAAACTTCTGAGGCTTATCACCAAATACAGATCCAGCTTCCTACTCGATGGTGACATTGACCCCAGCCCATCCACCTTTGATAAATACACCCCATCCAGTTGTAACCTAAACTGCCAAACTAGTATCAGTAGACCAACTAACTCTCTCCTGGCCTGTCACCTCAGTATTAGGAGCATTAATAACAAAGTGCACAGACTGCATGCTCTCCTGGCAGTCCACTCCCCTGAGATACTCTGTCTATCAGAGACCTGGTTAAAACCTCACACCACTGATAATGAGGTGTTACCTCCTGGGTATAATATAAACAAACTGGATCGGGTTTCCAGGAAGGGGGGGGTGGGGTAGCCATACTCTACAAATCTGAGTTGATTGTGACCGGAGATGTTAATCAACCACCTCAGATCAACAACTCTGAGATTCTAGCCACGAGATTGCAGCTTAACAAAAATAAATGTATTAACATAATCTGTATGTATATCCCCCCAGGTAACAACACAGCCACACTTGAAGACACCCTGCACTGGCTATCATGCCACTACCCCCAAGAAACCCTAAAGCTCGGAGACTTTAACATAGACTGGGGTACCTGTTCCTCACAATCCCCCTCTACCCATATTAACCTGCACACTTTCACGCAAACCATAACTACCTCGACCTGACTAGGAAAACCCTACCAAAAAGAAACCATACTCGACTGGGTTCTTGTAAATAGTAACACCCAACAGTACACTGTGGGAATCTTTCCCAGTGATCTAAGTGACCACCTCCTCACCTATGTAGTCAAGCAAAAAGCCGTTAACCCACATCTACCCGTAATCAGAAAAGTCAGAAACAATAAAGACTTTCACCCAACCAAATTCCAACAGGAACTTATCTCCTGCAATTGGTCTATGCTAAAACACCACCCCCTAGAGGAGGTAGTTGTGTATTTTAACAATAAATTTCTTGAAATCCTAGATCTGCAGGCACCTGTCCACTCAAAACGAACTAAAGCAAGAACTGCACTATGGCTTACTAAAGAGTCCAGACAAAAAAATCAATAGCAGGAGCACCAAGGGCAAACGTCCAGTCTGGTGGACCCCAGCCATAAACAAACTTTACAATAAGAGGAGAAAGCTATTACATGATAGAGCAAAATCCCAAAAAGGGAAGGCATCTTTGATCAGTACTAGCAAGAAACTACGATCCCTCATAAAATCATCCAAGGCCAATTTTGAGAAAAAAATTGCCATAGATTCAAAAGACAATCATAAGGCCTTCTTCAGCTATGTCAGAAACCTGGGTGGAAACTCCCAGATATGCTCAGAATTAGTCCAAAATGATACAAAAATCACTGAACCCACAGACATTGCCAACATACTGGCAGACAGGTTCAGTGCAAACTTCACCCCCCTCTCCCCCCCCAAAGGAGAGATAACTATCCCAACAGAGTGTAGCCTCCCAGACATCTCAAATGCGCAAGTGAAAGCTGCTCTCTCTAAAGCTAAAAACACAGCATCAATGGGACCGAATGGTGTCCCCGGCTGTGTGCTACATGAACTCAATGAATAACTAAACCCGCACATAAGGCAGCTGTTTAATCTTAGCCTTACCACAGGATATGTGCCCAAGGAGTGGCATACGGCAACTGTGGTCCCACTCCACAAAGGCGGTGCCTCTACGGAACCTGGTAATTACCGCCCCATAAGCTTAACAAGCCTGGTCTGCAAAGCTATGGAGAGGATCATAATGGAACTCATAAACAAGGACATAGGGGACTTGCAGACCTTGGACCCAACCCAGTTTGGCTTTGTCAAGGGCAGATCTTGCCTTTTGAACTTGGTCGACTTCTTCGAAACAGTTACCAAGGCCATTGATGAGGGAAAGGCAGTCCATACAGCCTACCTTGACCTTGCAAAAGGTTTCGACACAATACCCCACTCGGGTATCATAGAGAAACTTACCAGCTTAAATGTAAACTCATATGTCACAAGATGGGTTGCAAACTGGCTAAAGGACAGAACCCACAGGGTTAGAGTTGCTGGAGCCATGTCAGACTCCAAGCCGGTTACAAGTGGTGTCCCACAGGGCTCAGTCCTTGGCCCCTATTGTTCGGCATCTACTTCTCAGAAGTACAGGCAAACATAGGAGGACTATGGCTGACAAAGTTTGTGGATGACTGCAAACTGGGTGCCATAGTGGATAGTACATCGGACACAGACATCCTTCAGAGGGGTCTCACGGAAACTGATAGCTGGTGCCAGAGCCATGGCCTGAAGTTAAACGCAAAAAAGTGTATAGTCATACCCTTCGGGAAAAACAAGGTAACCCCAAGCTACCATATAGGTGGCAACCCACTAAGCACAGAAGAGGTTATCAGGGACCTGGGTACCCAGGTTGACAGTGGCCTCTCGTTTGACACTCACGTTGCTAAAGTGGTTCGAAAGACCTTCTACATTGCCCATCTGATCATGAAGGGATTCACATCCAGATCAAGTGAGGTCATTGTTCCCCAGTCCTCTTCACTTATCAGACCAATGATCGAATACAATGCCCCATTCGGGATGTATCTCACCCGACACCTGCAGCAATTGGAGAGACCCCAAAAGTTCCTCACCAAAAGGATAAAGGGACTCCAAAACCTGTCATATACTGCCAGACTGAAGAAACTCCAACTCTATTCAGTTGCATACCGTCTGCTCAGAGGTGACCTGTGCCTGACATACAAGTCCATGACCAACCCGGAATTAATGGACATGCTCCACCTCAAAAAATCCAAATCCACCAGAACCACTAGAGCAAGTGACTTAAACCTTGGCATGGATATAAATAGGACGTGCTGGAGGGATAGATTTATCACCCAGAGACTCCCCATGCTGTGGAATAAAATCCCGGTCCATGTGAGGCAGAGCACCTCGCTGGCTCTGTTCAAGAGAAATCTTGACTGGTGGATGGGAGATCATAGGTTTACCCCAGGAATCATCTCTGTGTCACTGCTGGACAGAGGCACAACAAACTAATGGGCACATTATTTCTAACATAAGGGGTGGCGTAAGCCACATAACTTTGGGCTAGGCTTATAAATGCCTTAGGGCAGATAGCCTAGTATAAACCTATGAACCTTATTACCTAAATTATGGGCCGTATGCCGCTCCACTAAAGACCCCATGATCATGTTAAATACAGGCAAGCTAGGAATGACACTAAAAAATCCATTCTAAAAGACAAAAAAACAATACTTCTGTAATTTACAGACAATTAACCAGAACAATCCTCAGAAGTTCTGGGCAGGTCTGAATAATCTGCTTCATCATGGAAAAACATCTACCTCCATCCCCACCACAACCACTGATAAATCTCCTGAGGATGGCCTCCTAGCTCCCCAGTCCTGATACAACCACCCCTCTAAACCAACCCTTATTTAGCTTCAAACCAGTGCCCACATCACTCATCCGTTCTCTCATCAAAAAATTAAAACCCACCACACTCTCCACTGACCAACTCCCTGCCGAGTACCTCCAAAAATCAGCTGATGCCATTGCCTATCCTATATCAATACTAATTAACCGTACCATAGTAGAAGCAAATATTCCCACCATTTGGAAAACAGCCTATGTAATCTCTGTATAGAATAAAAGCCTTTCTAACCCCCCCACCAGGATTGCCATAGCCCACACCCAGCTAATCTCAACACTTCTATATCCTTCCCCCCTCTACTCTAATCTAAACAAGTCGGTACTAAATAAACTGTCAACCTGTTAAGTCACATTGCCAGGTTTGCCACCGGCCTGCCATTTAGAGCACACCACTGCATTAACCTCAAACAACGTGGGTGGCTAGAACTTCCCAGTCTAATCCAATACAACCTCCTGATTATAGCTAATAAAATTCTCTATAACCCAGATGATACACCATCACTTAGGAATGTTATCACCCCCCCATAACAATCAGTGACTGCTTAGATCCTCAAATACATTGCTAATTCAGACAATCAAAATTAACAATACAGCTGGGGAAGCCCTCTTTGCAAACTCAGCAGGTAGAGTCTGGAATCTCCTTCCAGCTGACATTCCTTTGCTCTCCTGCCCAGGCCAATTTAAAACCAAACAACATCTGGCACTAAACTGGCTTTGCCACTGTAACAAGTCTAGATAACCCTCATCATGAATGTAAATAGTTAATAATATATAATTTTTTCCTAATGTCAATTTTTTCTCCTGACTTAAACTGGGGATAACTATAGCTGTAAACTTGTCTGCATCATGTTTATACCATGTATCCTCTGTAAATAGCTTACCTATAACTATGTCTTCTTTGTTTCATATTTTTGACTCTGTCTATCTTGGAGCTTTTCTCCCCGGGCCTCCACTGAAAATGGACATGAATCCAGTCAGACTATCCCGGTCAACAAATGTAAAATAAATAAATAAATGTTACCCATCTGGGTAATTAAATATACCTTGCTCCCAGGTTTCTTGCATGTAAAGAAAGTATACCATTTTATACTTTGACAATACTTTATTTATTTACTTATTTATTTATTTATTTATTTATTTACATTTGTTAAGTGGGTAAGTGGATTGGCTGGCATATCCTTTTCATCCATGACTGGACTACTAAGACAAAACAAAACATGTAGTACATCAGGTGACAGCTTTGAAATACAATTAAATACAGTATTTGTGACATCAGAGATGCATTTGAAAACATGCATTATAGCTATCATAGACCAAATAATGCATGAAAAGAGTTTGTGTGTACAATATTTGCATACTAATCATGATGATTGCATCAATCACTGAGGCAATTAAAGGTTTTAATCGTTTAAGGCTTATAATATATAATGAATCATTACATTGATATATTATATCTGATACATTATATCTTATGTGGTTAAAACATTTTACTGAGAAACAAAAAAATACATGTTCAATTTCAAACTAAAGTTGAAAAAGAAACTTTAAAGACACAATTAATTAATATGCATACACTAACAACATGAGATTTTAATTGTGATTTGAGAGGAAAAAAGAAGAGAGGAAATGATATGAACATTTTTGACGTTATAAAACGTGTCAATTTAAAGAGTTTGAATAATTATTTGTGGACATACAATTGAGGTATATATAAGATGGAAATAGATTATTTTATTATATCACACGGTTTAAATATAGCTAAGGGAGAAACATATGTGATAGGCTTTTCAGATCACACAACCATATGGATAGAAATGCAAGAAAATAATCAGTATATCAGATTGGGAAAAGGAATAAAAAGAATACATGAGAAATGATATCACGAAAATTGAAAAAATAAGTACGTGTTAATTTAAAGATCACATTTCCACTAGAGTGTGTTATAAAACCTGGTCTATGTAGTGGCTAGCTTTGAAAGAAGAATATAAAAGATGTTTTTGAATGGCAGTCAAATGTAAGAAAAGTGGAAAAAATTATAAAACAATGTGAATGCATGCTTTAAAGGATTTGGAAACAAATGATAGAGGATATTATGTGATAGAACAAAGAATTTATGGATAAATCAAGAGAAAATAATTAAAGAATTATTATTTAATCAAATGTCTTTTTATAAGGCAAAAAAGTATCAGCTTATTTGAGCGGCATGGTTAAAGATAAGAGAGAGAATACTAGTATAATGAGAGAAATTAAAGATGATAGAGGAGAGAGGTAAGAAGATCTCAAGAACAAATCATGAATATCAAAATAAATTGTGTAAGGAAAATGTTTTAAGATAAAAAGTACAATAAAAGATCAGCATATTAAAAAATTGACAGAACAAAAAAAATCAGGAATTGGAAATGAGATTTCCTTGCATGAATTAGATAAGATATGTAGGAAAGTTAATTTACAGCCCGTTTCAAGATCAGATGGATTAAGATATCAACTTTATAAAACAATTGTATGGAGTGGCAGAAGAAAATCTTAAAAGTTATAAATGAGTGGTTAAATGAAGGTTTTATATATAAAGATTTATGCAGTGGTATATTTCAATTTGTATGGGAAAAGGAGGATAAAAATAAAATTGAAAATCCGAGAATATTTACTATTGATCAATATAGATTATAACATTTTTATAAAAATACTTCAGAAGAGAATGGAAAGCAAAATGAAAAGTATCATGAAAGACAGCATAGATAATTTAAAGGGAAAAGGATGTCAGGAATACATAGTAAGGGAAACTGTGGATGTTATAAACAGGAATGATGAGACCGAGATCATGATAGGAGATTTAAATAAAGCTTTTGACATAGTACAACATGAACTTTAGTGGACACTTTTCGAATAGTATAACATTAGTAAAAATACAAGGGTATATGTTGCTCTGCATATAATACAAATAAAGTAAGAATTTTAGTGAATGGATGGTTAAGCAAAGAACTAGATATAAAGAATGTCATATATCAGGGACATCCTTAAAGCTGTATATCTTTTGCTTAGTTATGAATTTATTAGTCAAATATGTAAATTTGCACATAAGATGTGCTACTTATATTACTAATGAAAGGAGAAAAATTCCAGTTATATGTACTTATGCAGAGGACATCATACAGAAGATATTATATTATATTGATTATGAGGAACAAAGTCTAGATGAAAGAAGTTATATGTTATATACATTAGTGTTTAACTATAATAGATATGACTTAAAAGAAAAAAAGTAAAGGACTGGGAGATATAGTAAAGAAAGGAGGAGCAAGCATCTTTCTGAGTGAAAAAAATCTCTGTGTTAGGAATAAGATTTGTGGGTAAAAATGTAAGTGAGGAACAATGGAATATGATGCTAGATAAGAGAAAGGAGCTTTGTTGTTTTTGGAAAACATAGAAACTATCATTTAATAAAAATGTTTATTTGATTGATTCAGTTCATTCATTCTGTACTCAAAATCCCCAGTGGAGACTAGGGATCTACACAGCTGCTTGCTTTCGGGGGGGGGGTGAGGCAAGTTCAACTAATGGGTTATTACTTAAAAAGGTAGAATAGACTCTTTGCAGATGCTTACTGCATGCCAACTCTTTGGACACGGGGGGGGGGGGGCAAAGAGCTGATGAAGAAAACAGATGATTTCCCCAGTGAATGATGGTACAGATCCTATGACTTGATCTTTACCCTAGAGTAATGAATTGATCATAAGGACTAAACAGTGAGCAGGAAGAAAACTTAATGGTCACGTGGAGTGGGAACAAAAAAATTCACATTTCCTAGGGCTCACTGCAAATAGTGAAATATTCCCATGCCTGCATATTCTTTCATTTTGGAAATATTTAGCTCCAAATTTTTTAAAATATTACCCATGATAAAATAAATGTCGATTAGTATTAAAAAATGCACATTGACTGGTCTGTCCAATCAGCATGCTCATTGTAAAATGAGTATATTCCAATAAAAAAAGTCCAGCCACCAAAGTATTCATAAGTGATCATACTTTCTATTGGGATTTCCTAACTAAAACCATCTACACATATTTTTATAAGGGACAAAAATAAGTTTGAGAGAACTCAGTACCTACTGCAAAACTCTGGGCAGTAGAAAGGTATAGTGACTGCTTGTTTCATCAATAGTACTACTGTCAACCTTACTACTCATCTACCTAAATTTTAGCAGAATGTCCCTCATTTTTCTCTTCTATTTGCTCTGTCTCTTGTAAAATTTTAAACATTCATGTAAGTCAGGAATGTTCAGGTAAATTGAGACAGTGCACTTTCAAAAAAGAAAAAATCAAGAGAGACAGACAGAGGTAAGCACTTCATGAATGCCTTCTTCTCTTGCTTCTCCTTTCCACTGCACTGATGTCCGGTGCAAGCATAGGGGCGTACATACCTTTTGCATGCACAGTATATCAATAAACAGTAAAAACAGGTGGAAGATCACTAAAATGCCATTATACAAAGACATTATTAAAGAAAGGTTAGCAATGTTTTTCTTAAATAATGTCACTCTATAATATCAATGACCCACTGCTGGATGTGGGCTTCACATAATTTACCCATAGTTGGCTTTGTTTAATCACAAGAAGGAAACCCATATGATCAAACCACATCATCTGTGGGTAAACCCTATGAAAACTACACCAGCAACTTGGATTAATGGCTCGGTAGTCAGAAAACACGAAAATACTGTCAGAGTTAAAAAAACAAAAAACACTAACAAGCCAACATATGGCCAGGTCAAAATATAAACTTTTTTAATGTTCAAACATTAAAAAAGTTTATATCTTGACCTGGCCATGTGTCGGCTTGTTAGTGTTTTTTGTTATTGCTAAATTATACTTTGCTTGAACTAGCTTTGTTAGAATGATGAGTGTCACTAACTTTCCAGAAATTCGTCTACCTTCAAAGACCCTAACAATACATGATGGCATCATCCCTGAAATGTTTATTATGAGAGAACATGCTAGAAACTCTGCAGTGTGACAAGCTTCTGAAGGCCTTAGTTACACTACCATATATACTTGTACAGGAATTCATGAGATTCATCCAGCTTCAGAAGTCCAGATGTAGTTTGCTGTTCTGTCAGTATACCCCCATGTTGAAAATGCAACATTAGCTGGCAGTTTACATCATATGCATGGGAAGTGTTGTATCATGTCCCACCACCATGCAATACAAATTTTTCAAGCAGGTTTGCACAGCATGTGAAAGTTTTAAAATGGTTCACAATCATCAACAAATGCAAAAGTGTGCAAAACCTTTCCAAAAAAGATTATATTCTGCAGTATTTCTTTGTAAGAGAGCAATCAATGTTTGTAATATACTTCAGCAAGTCTCACAGTTTTTGACAAGTCTTCAGAACACATGATGTTGACCTGATCATTCATCCATGAGACATCCATAGCTTCTCATCTTTGCTGTGTCTCTCTGTAGGTACTCAAAGGTTTCCACAGTGAGGTCAATAATGCAGACATCATTTTTGGTGTGCCTTTTTTGGTAGATTTTAACATTATAACTTGTGTGTGAATGGTAAATTTCACACAAAATTTTGAATAATGTTTGCCTTTGATGGGGCTCTGATTTAGCAAATTTAGTAGATGTCGGCTAAATACATTCAAAGTTGCATAGTTATCAATCTACAACGAGACATACTAGTGTTTAAAATGGAGGTTTTATGAAAATCCGATAATATGTAGACTTCATCACTTCACAGCACTAGTTTCTTTTTCTTCTTAAATGAATCATCTGCCTTGAACCTCTTCCTGCACTGCCATGAAATCCAGCACTGTTATCTTCTGTCACTGTGTAGTCAGAAATATTTTTTTTAAGAAAAAAAGATGATTTTCACCAATTGGGGGTAATCCATTCTTCAAAGGTATGTAATTTCTACTCCCCATAGATATATAATTTGATTTTAATTTGCTAATAAGCATGGTGTCGATGTTGTTCCCACAAAACTGTGACCATATTGTTTTTGCCCATACAGCTTAACTTGGCACCTCCATCTTTTGTAGATTGTATCTGCAAAACTGCAGACTAAAATGCCATTGAAATAATAGGCAATACAAATGTCCAGTACTCAAGTTATGTGTATCAAGACTTAAGGAATCTATTAAAAATTGGGTTATTGAGCAAGGAACTCATCGTAGACATAGCCTTGAAGAAAACAAATAATCTACAAAGAATACAATGAAAACAATATGATGAACAATTACTATTGATTAATCAGAGATTTACTTAAATTGCATCTGTAAGGAATGTTTCTCAGAGTCATACTGTGGTCTATATATAATATATGTGTGTTCTGACCCAAATTGCAGCTGAAAAAGGTCTCAGCACAAGTTAATTTACTTAAATAATAAATAGATACACAAATGCATTTTTCACAGCCCCATTCTCCCCTATATTCTTTTATGCCACTTCTGTATTGTATGACTGTGTCACTAGAGGTGTAGACAGTGTTATCACTTGTTGCCTGTTATACAACTGTGTCACTAGCGGTGTAGAGAACGTTATCACTTGTTGCCTGTTATATGACTGTGTCACTAGAGGTGTAGAGAATGTTATCACTTGTTGCCTGTTATATGACTGTGTCATTAGAGGTGTAGAGAATATTATCACTTGTTGCCTGTTATATGACTGTGTCACTAGAAGTGTAGAGAATGTTATCACTTGTTGCCTGTTATACGACTGTGTCACTAGAGGTGTAGAGAATGTTATCACTTGTTGCCCAGAGAATGTTATCACTTGTTGCCTGTTAAGCATTTCCAAGAATCGGCACAGTTGTTTTATGCTTCCATTATGAGCATTTGACAAATGGAGTTATTTTATCTTTTGAAACCTGATATGTACAATAACTGAAATAGGAGGTCATTTCACATAAATAATACAATATTCTTAGAATCTTTTAATGTGATATCTTTTCACTACTTTTAAAAGAAGCACTGTTTTAAAAATGTAAAATTTGATGAAATGATGTGAAAATGTGAAGATGTTATGAAAAGTCACTATATCTACAAATGGTCATTTTTTCAGTCTGTGTCTTTAAGAAGTGCAAAGCACATTTTGTCTTGAAATATTACCTAACATAGATGAGCCACCCATGCAGTAGGTAGCATTATCACCTCACAGCAAGAGGTTCTCCGGTTTGATTCTGGGATGCCTTCTGTGCGGATTCTGCATGTTCTCCTTGTGTTCACTTGGGTTTTCTCTAGGTGCAGCAATTTCCTTCCACATTCGAAACACATGCTGTAGGTGGACTGGGCACTCTAAACTGGCCAATAGTGCATGAACGTGCTTGTGTGTGTGCATGCATATGTGCATGCATTTTTGTGTAGTAAAGCAGAACAACGTCTGCAGGTCTAACCACCTGGCAGTGTGAAAAATGGCTCTAGATGATGGTCACTGTTGATGTGATATTCTGATTCCATGTGCAAAAATCAAGCTTGGGAAAAACGGGGTAATGGATGGATGGATAAAAAACAGGCTATGTTTTGAAGTGCGTATGGATGGATGGATAAAAAAAAACAGGTTGTGTTTTGAAGTGTATGAAGCATTTCTTTCTCAAAAGGTGTCTTACTAACCTGTTTCTTTTTCAATGTTCCTTTCTGGAAGAGGTGGTGGAATGTCTTCTAATTTCTCATTATGGTAGATGCTGTTCCTAGAAAACATAAATTATCCAAAAATGCAACCAGTCATCACAAAGCAATTTGTATTCACTGATCTTTAAGAAGCAAACACTTGATAATCATTTTGTGGACATTGGGGAAAGTTAAACTACATAAAAGACCTGCAAATAATTTATACATCAAATGTCTTTTCGTTAATTTTTTAAAGTGAGCTTCACAATAATATTAAATTCTTTCATTTCACAAATGCATAATATTACTTTACTGATTCATCTCCTACTTAAACTTCAAAGATAAAAATAAAGGCCAACCAAAACTGAGCTCAAGCAGGACACCTGAGCTATGGATATACACATACAGCAATAAAAATAAAAAATCCAGTTCAAGGAAGTATATAAGCTTTTATGCACAGTACTTCATCAGCTATAAAGGAGGGAACCACCAGGCAGGAACAGGATTCTCTATAGACCAGCCATGCCAAACTATGTCCTACCCTAAACTGTACTGTTAGACTATAATGCTTTGTGAAAATATACAGAACATTATCTTTTTATACCCATAATACGTCCTAACAGGAGATATATTGTTAACATATACTGTACATAGTGCTGCTCTTGTGGACTGAGTCTGAACAAAACCTTTAACCTTTTTTGTTGTACTTATCATAACAAAAGGCAAAACAAAGGACCAGCTACTCCTATATTTTTTGTTCATAGGTACTTACTAGGCTATTGATGTGTGAGGATCTTAAGAAGCCTTGTCTTACATTTCTATCGTAGTTTTTAGTCTTTATATTTTGCATACTAGTAACCCTGAGATGGGTCAAACAACGATATGTTGGGGCATTTCTGTTTCCCCTATCCATAAAAAACAGGGGTGCTAAGCTAGGGATGAAATTGTGGTTATTGATCCAGTTATCCAAATTATGTTTAAATAAAGTAAGAGAAGTACTTTGCTTAATGTGACGTGGAAGATGTTTCCATAGAAGTGGTATTCTCTGTGGTACATACCTATCTTTGTCCTGTTTGTGTTGAAAAAGAGATTGAGATCCATTGAATGGGTGTTGAAAAAGAGATTGAGATCCATTGAATGGGTGTTTATGAGACGATTGGACATGCAAATGTGTAATAGACCTGACAGAATAGGGTGTGTTGAAGCTCTGTAATTTAACCACAGGTCACCTGTCAGTTCCCTCTATGATACTGAGAGGAGGGACCAGGCTTTGAGATGGCTTTTACAGTTTTTAAAATTTATGTCCTTGATTTTTGTTTTAGTGAGAAAGCATATCTCCACCTTTTGCCTCCCTGTTCAACCTCTTCCTGTCTAACATTCATAGTCTGAAATGTACTTGTCTTGCATCTCTCAGCTTTCACCATCTGCATTGTCCAGCTTTTCCCAATTTTTGTTATCTAGCTTGTTGTCTTGTAATAAGCTGATGTTCATCATATTGATCACTGTTGCATTAGCCTTAGCTATATGGGTTATATCCTGCCAAGGATATAACACCTGACCAGCTTCTAAAGCTTCAAGGCACCTTCCATGCGCCCAAACTGTAAAGCAGCTTGAGCTGTGCTGACTAAAAGACAAGTTGGGTGTGAAATCCTTCAGAGCTTTACTACCACCGAGGACTACACTCCTCTGAGGCTTTTGAGGATCAGTGGTGGGATTGTTTTTTCCTCTGCTGGGCAGAAAAGTTCCCTTTAGCAAAAAAAATTCATTTTCTTAATTTTATTGATGTTTTTATTACTTTCCTGTTCAGAAAGTTATTTTAAAGCTAGGAGTGTTGTATTTTAATGGCCTGTCTAAAGACCGAAATGTACTTTTAAATGGAGCACTTGTTTTTTTTTTTTTTTGTCAGTTTAAAAGTAGTGTAAAGTAACTAAAAAATTTTTATGTGGAGAAATTGTTTTTCTTTTTCTTTTGTGAGACTGGCATAGTGTTTTAAAGTTCTTTTTACTATATTTTTCTGTCAAAAAAGTAACTTTTCTGAACTGGTAGTGTTTACCAGCAATTGCTGTTTGTCTTCCCTGAGAAAGAGGCACCATTTTCGGGTTGATCATGGAACAGACTACCGGTCCCACAGCTGTCCTTCCTCAAGCCACAAAAAGAAAAAGATAAGCAAATAGCATTTGCTTCCACAGCATTCTAGTGATTTGCCTCAGCCACAGGCGTGTAACTTTGCTGAGGCCATTTGTTGTACCGCAGACCATTTAGCTTTTATCATGGACCCTTCTGATGTAGTACCTACAGCCACTATGGACCAGTGGTAAGTCAAGTCCTCTATGGCTGTTGGGGTGCCCTCAGTGGACAATGGAGAGCCACTCATGTTGGTCCTGAGAGAAGGAATAGAGAAGGTTTCCCTCTTGTGTCAGAATGCTGTGCTCATCCCTGAGTAAGCAGCTGCTGCCATGAGTAACTCAGTTAACCCCATTTTTGCTGTCAAAAGGGAGCAGAAAAAATAACTATGTTTCTACTTAGGTCTGTCTCAGAGTTCAGTTCAAGTTATTGATCTTTCTTGTAAAGCAGTCTCTGGTAAAAGAAAGAGAAATTCCTCTTTTCCTGAAGAGATTCAGAATTCTAAATCTGAACAGAAAGATGCAGGGACAGATAACATTTTTTTCCTCATATTTCTGATTCAGAGGAGAATTCAGAATCATGCTGCTAAATGCTAGGAGCTTAAACCAAATACTGCACTCCCTGGAAACACTGCTGTCACTAGAAGATGTAGATGTCTGTGCAGTCACAGAAACCTGGTTCAAGGCCTCAGACAGTACCCTGGCTTTGCAAGGCTACAATGCCTTCCACATCTTTAGACTGCAAAATGAATGTGTGAAAATCAAAGGAGGCTGTGTTTCAATCTATACAAGAGATAAATTCACCTCCTGTCTAATTAGATTAGACAACTTCATGGAGTTACTGCAGATCCAGGTTACAGAGGGTAAGACCCCCATTCAAGTCATAGCTGGTTATAGATCCCCCTCCATGAATTACGATGCCTGTGAAGCCTATTTGACAAAACTGGAGACAATCCAAATTTCACCGAATGCACAGGTTATGGGGGATTCCAATTATCCCACCATCAATTGGGAAACCTACGCTAGCCCTAACACACTAGTGCAAAAGTTCCTTGACTTTGTTAATTTCAATGCCCTGGAACAAATTGTCCATACCCTGACAAGGGGAGCAAACATTCTGGATCTGGTACTCACCAACATGTCAAACAGATGCACTCCCACAACTGTCAGACCCTCATTAGGTAAAACTGATCACAAATCAGTCACCTTTGAGCTGGCACTAACACCAGAACTCACAAAGGGTGAAATTAGACTAAAAAAACTCACAAAGGCAAACTATACCCTCCAAGGTGAAGGTATAAATGCATTCCAAGCCCCACCCAAGCTAGAGATGGTAACTATGCAGAAGCTTACACAAAAGCCTTGTACAATCACTTGCATAAGTGTATAAACTCAGCCATACCACAAAGAATCAAAGCTACAGCCCCAAGTAAAACCAAGCTGTCATGGTGGACGGCCAGCTTCAACAGACTTTACAATAAATGCAAAAGGTTCCTGTCCAAGAAAACAAAAGCAAGGCCCCAACAATGGAAAAGCACCCTCCTCACCCTAAACAGGCAAATAAGGCAACTTGTGAAATCCTCCAAGGGCTCCTTTGAGAGAAACTTAGCAACTACAGCCAGGGCTAACCATAAGGCCTTTTACAGCTATGTATGTAACCTAAAGGGTAGGACCCAAGCATGTGCAGAATTAGTGGCCAACAGTATCACACACACTGACCCCACAGAGATAGAAAATCTACTAGTGGATAGGTCTGGCAAAAAGTTCACTCCCTTATCCCCTCCTAACGTACAATACACCTTCCTCCACCCACCCACCCCACGCCACCCTAAAGATCTAAAGAGCAGGTCCTAAAGCCTTCTCCAAGGCAAAAAATCACAGCATCTGTGAGATCAGATGACATACCAGACTGTCTTCTAAACAGGCTAAAACATGAACTAGCATCACCACTAAGTACCTTTTTCAATCATAGCCTAACCACAGGCTTTGTTCCTGTGGAACAGAGAACAGCAATAGTTATTCCCCCTCACAAAGGTGGCCTAGCAACAGACTCAGGGAATTATAGAATCATAAGCTTGATCAGTCTCATCTGTAAGACCATGGAACGTATCATGGACCTCATAAAGACATAGATGACCTCTAAACCTTGGATCCTACCCAATTCGTCTTCATGAAGGGCAGATCCTGCCTGTTAAATCTGATGGAGTTCTTTGAAAATGTGACCAAGGCCATGGACGAGGGCAAATCTATGCACACAGCATACTTCGACATAGCAAAGGCTTTCAACACTATCCCACATTCAGGCATTAGAGATAAACTTATCAAACTGAGTGTAAACCCCTTCGTTGAAAGATGGGTTTCCAACTGACTCACAAACCGGACACACAATATCAAAGTGGGTGACTCCACATCAACCAGCAGACCTGTTACCAATGGGGTGCTATAGGGGTCAGTGCTGGGCCCCCTACTGTTTGGTATATACTTCTCATAAGTTCAGGTCAAAACTAAGGGGTTGTGGCTGACCAAGTTTGCAGAAAACTGCAAACTAGGTGCAATCATTAAATCTCCAAATGATGTCAGTATACTGCAGGAGGGGCTAACGCAGACCACCGACTGGTGTATTAGTCATGGTCTCAAACTGAATCCAAAGAAATGCATCAAGATTCCCTTTGGCACAAACAATGTCCCCTCACACTATCAAATTAACAACAATACCCTAAGTACCCATGAAGTGGTAAGGAACCTGGGATCACATGTTGAATGTGACCTTAGCTTCGACCACCATGTGTCTATGTAGTAAGGAAAGCTTTCTATGTAGCACACTCGATTAGTAAAGGCATAGCCTTGACATCAAAAGAAGTTATAACCCCCTATACTCGGCTTATCCAGACCATAATTGAATATAATGCCCCTTTGGCATGTACCATACTAAGCACTAACAGCAATTAGAGAGACCTCAGAGGTTTCTAACAAAGAAGGTCAAGGGGCTCCAGTATGTGCTTTATACAGACCAACTAAAGTCCTTGTCACTATACTCCGTATCATATAGCCTTCTTAGTGGAAACTTATACCTGGCCTACAGAGCAATCCAAGACCCAAACCTAATGAACTTGCTGCATATCCGTAAATCAAATGGGATTAGGGCTACCTGTTCCAGGGACCTAAATGTGGCCTGTGACTTAAATAGGACATGCTAGAGAGACAGATTTATCTCCCAGTAACTGTCGCATCTTTGGAACAGGCTACCAGTTCATGTGAAACAGAGCACTTCTATGACACTGTTCAAAAGGAAACTGGATGAGAGGATGGGGCACTATAAATTCTTACTAGGGATAGAGCCCACAACCCTCATGAACATGGGTAGTCATTACTAAATGCAACCTTGGGTGTTGACTTGCATTTCATTGGTATTACATTGGAATGAAACATTTAGGCTTAAAATTATCTCTGGGTCAATAGCCTAGTAATCTCCTATGGTCCTGTGATTCTCCCTGCAGGGGCTTCTCCCTATTGTTAGATTGTGACAATGTTTTCAGAGGGGCAACACTGAGGTTACTCAGAACCTCAGAAAATATGATGAGTTGTTACAGAAGGATTTTCCAAAACCCACACCCATTCCTCCTGTTTTATCTGCTTTAGGGGGATGTGTGTGTTATTGCCTGCAATTTTCCTGATAGTCAGTAAGTTACTCTAAAAAATGCAGCTAGGATATAAAGTTATTCAGTCTTTTAAGTTGTGTACATTGTTCCCAAACCTGACCCAGTAGCTATAGCTTTAGTTGATCCAACTGCTGCTAAGAACGCAATAATTTTCCCATCCTTATCAGAAAGAGTAGGACTGGAATTAACTGATAGGGCTAGGAAAAAGTGTGTACTTCTTCAACTTTGATTTTCAAATTGGGAAAGTATCATGAATGTTTTCTCTGCAGTTTCTTCTTGTGAGGAAAATCTGCTTTAAATAACTTATTTTATTCTATTGCACAGGTCACTACTCATTGTTTGCAGTGTGTGTATGACTACGTTGATACTTCTTCCAGGATATGGCCACTGGTACTGTTTTAACAAGGTCTGCATGGCTGCATTCTCAGAAACTCCCAGATGAGATTTTAAATTCTCCATGGAGTAGAGATTGTGTTTGGCCCCCTCTGCCATAGAGTTGATTAAAAAGTGAGATGAAAAGGGCAAGTTGATCCAGGGAATCTATAAGATTTTTCAGCCCTACTTTTCCAAATTGTCCAAGGCATTTTCTATCTCCTCCTCCATTTTGGCAAAAAAAAAAAAAATAGGTTAAACAGCCTCAACAAAATTCAGGCAAACAGACGTTTAAGAAGAAAGAGCAAGGGAGTCCCAAAAATAAGTCTCAAAAGTTCCCAAACCAGGGACAGTCCAGGAAATCGGAAAGACTACTCAAGAGACCTTGTGACACACACACACACACACACACACACACACCCAGCCTTGCTCCTTTTTTTCTTCCAGAAAGTCTGAATCTCCATTTTTCTCTTTGGCAGCAGATTGTTTCAGAGAAATGCATTCTGAAAATCACTCATCAAGGTTACAGATGGCAGTGGGAGGAAATTCCTCCATTCCAGGAATTCTTTCCTCAGCCTCTAGATCAGTCTCTTGTTTCCACCTGTTCTTCATCTCATCTTGTCCCAAGGAGTTATAGAACCAATTCCTCCTTCCCAGGTGGGGAAGGGTTTTTATTCAAGGATGTTCCTCATGCCAAAGAAGGAAAATGCATGGTGGCCAGTTTTGGATTTATCTTTTCTAATCTGGTTCGTAATGGTGCAAAAATTCTAAATTATGTTACTTCACAACCCTCTTCTTCCTCCTCCTCTTACAGGTTTCCTTGTAACCCTAGGCTTAAAAGGTGCTTTTCATCAAATTCCTATTCATCCAGACTTCAGACATTTCTTAAGGTTTTGCATGTCTTGATCACATTATCAGTTCTCTGCCTTACCATTTGGACTATCCACTGCACCAAGAGTGTTCACAAAATGTCTAGCTCCAGTTATAGCTCATTGCAGGCTACAGGGTGCCCACATTTTTCCTTATTTAGACAACTCGCTTATATTTGCCAAGTCATTTTTAATGTCTCTGGATTCTCTTTCTTGTGTGAGAGATCTCTTAATAAAGCTGAGATTCCAAGAGAACAGTTCAAATGTCTTTCTTGACACCCTCACATAGAATTGTGCTCCTGGGATGTAAACTAGACACCTCCACTCAAAGACCTCTTTTTTCCACAGGTAAAGAAATGATCTGTATTTAGATCTATTTCTAATGTTTCTATTCAGACTTCAGTCATGTGAGGAAATACCTCAGGATTTTGGGTCACATGGCATTTGTGATTCTCATGAATCGGAACTAGCCTTAGAAACAAAGGCTAACCACAACACCTTTTTCAGTTATGTTAGGAACCTCCATGGCAAAGCCTAGGTTTGTTCCAAATTAGTTTTTAATGGTACCACCTACATTGATCCTGTTGACTTAGCTGAACTGCTAGCAGATAGGTTCAGTGCAAACTTTACCCCCTGTCCCCCCAAAGGCCCATTTGACATCCCCGATACTTGTCCTAGACCTCACATCTCCATAGATCAAGTGTTAAAGGCCCTATCCAAGGCAAAGAACACAGCTTCCATGGGACCATGGTAGAATCCCAGGCTGTATTCTGCACCATCTCCAGCAAGAACTACACCATTGAGCACCCTATTCAACCATAGCCTAAGTACAGGCTTCATTCCAGCAAGTGGAGAACTGCCATTGTCATCTTCTTGCACAAAGATGGTGCCACTACTGACCCTGGAAACTATTGCTCCATTAGCTTGACAAGTCTGATCTGTAAGGCCATGGAGCATATTATTATGGGCCTTATAAACATGGACATAGGCAATCCCCAAGCACTTGAACCACCCAGTTCGGATGTGTCAAGGGCAGATCTTGCCTGTTGAATCTGGTAGACTTTTATGAGACTGTCACCAAGACACTGGATGAGGAAAAGTCAGTACATACAGCTTACCTTGACTTGGCCAAAGCCTTTGACACAATCCCCCACTCGGGCATCATCGAAAAGCTAACACAACCTAGTATAAATCTCTATCTCATCAGGTGGGTGGCCAACTGGCCCAGTGATAAGACCCACAAGGACAAAATAGGTGCCTCCACCTCTGACAACAGACCTGTCACTAGTGGTGTTCCCTAGGGACCTGTCCTGGGACCCCTACTGTTTGTCATCTACTTATCAGAAGTCCAGGCAAAGACAACTGTAAGTTGGGTGCTGTCATTGACTCCCCAAATGATGTTAACATACTACAAGAGGGTCTTACAGCAAAAAATGACTGGTGCCATAATCATGGCTTAAGTTAAACTCAAAAAAAGTATTATCATACCATTCAGCAAAAACACAGCCCCTACTGATTACCACATCAACAGCAACCCCCTAAGCACACAGCCTGTGGTGAGAGACCTGGGTACACAGGTTGACAACAATCTCGCATTCGACCATCATGTAGTGGCAGTGGCTTTTTACTTGGTTCATCTAATTAGTAAGGGGATTGCATCTAGAAAAAAGGAGGTTATTATCTCTCTGTACTCCTCCCTCATTAAGCCAATAATTGAGTACAACACCCCATTTGGTATGTACCTCTCCAAACACCTGCACCAACTGGAAAGGCCACAGAAATACCTCACAAGAGAATCCATGACCTCCAACACCTGTCCTATGTGAACAGGCTCAAATCACTATCACTCTACTTGGTATCATACAGATTGCTCAGAGGTGAACTGTGTCTCACCTTCAAGGCAATCTCAGACCCTGCTCTACTAAAGATGCTCCATATCAGCAAGTATAACTCCTCGAGCATTACCTGATCAAGGGGCCTAAATCTAATATACGACATTAACAAAACCTGCTGGTTAGACAGGTTTGTCTCCCAGAGGCTGCCCCATCTCTGGAATACTCTCCCCATACAAATCAAACAAAGTACATCGCTGACCCTCTTCAAGCGCAACCTTGATGAGTGGAGAAGAAACCACAAATTTGTCCCAGGGGTTCCACCTGTGTCCCTCACTGACAGGGGCGACAGGTGCTGATTGAGTTTCTTTTTTAGGGATAAACTCTTAGTTAGGCTTGTAAGGCCCCAGGGCCCTCAGCCTAGTAATCTCTTATGATCCTATGATACCTCTAGTAAGACTCCACATGAGAAGGGTACAGTGGTATCTGAAATCTCCTTGGTCCCAGCATCAACACCCAATATCTTTTCAAATCTCAGTTCTCAGGTTTGTCAGAAAAGAAATATTTTGGTAGAGACAACAGTTATGTTTAAATCCAGGTCTCCCCTTCTCCCTCCCTGCTCCAAAGCAGTTAGTCATCACAGATGGTTCTGACTTTGCTTGGGGAGCAGTTTCAGGAGGGATAAAAGCCCAGGGGTTGTAGGTCACCATGAACCAACACAAGCACATAAATATCAAGGGTATGCTTGCCCTGATCACGGCACTCAGCTCTCTCAACCATCTTGTCACTGGGTCCTCTCCAAGTGGTTACAGACAATACCACAGTCATGTGGTACAAGCAAGGGGGAAGCAGGTCATAGCCCCTTTGCAGACTAGCCATGTTAGCATGGGATAAAGCTTGCAGCCCAACCTTACTTACAGGCATCCTACATTCTGTCAGAGCAAAATTGTGTGGCAAATAAGCTGAGCAGGACCAGGGCATATCCTGTCCAAGTAGACCTCTTTGCCTCCAATTTCAACAATCTACTGGCAAGATTCTGTTCTATGCAAGAATGTCTGGAAGATAGATACCTTTTCTTTCCTTTGGATACCAGTGTTCCTGTATGATTTTCCACCCATTTCACTAATATCCGGGGTGCTTCTGAAGATTCAGACAGAATCCCCCAAGACCATTGTGGTGACTCTCTTTTCTGGCCCAGGCAACTATGGTTCACCCATCTTTTGGAAATGGCAAGGATAAATTACCACAAGCTTCCTCAGAGACTGGATCTATTCACACAGGAACAGTGGTGTTCGATACACCCCAACATCAATCATCTTTAATTGATTTCCTGGATCATAGGGTCTTCATTCCATTTAGGCACCTGTTTACTGAGGATGTACAGCAAATACTAATGAAGGCAAGAAAGCCTGCTACTAGAAAATCATACACTAGCAAATGGAAAATGTTTTCTAGTTGGTGCCAACAATATAAAAAGTACCTATACAGGGCTAATTGTTCTATGGTTTTACAATATTTCTGTGAGTTCTTATGAACTTTCTTATTCCTCTATCAAGGTTCATTTATCAGCAATTTCAGCATGTTTGCCCATGGATCCTCCTCTATCAAGATAATCTCTTCAAAATGTTCTCGAAATGGTTTTGCATAAGAGGCCTCAAAAAAAATGGTGGCCATCCTTATGATCTTATTTTTGTGTTAGAGAAGCTAACACTTGCTTCATTTGAACAAGCTAATGTAGCTGACTTGAGGTTCATAACTTGCAGAACTGTTTTAGTGATTGCTCTGACCTCTGCAAAAAGGGTATATGAGTTGTAAGCTCTTATGGTGAATTAAACCCTCTCTCATTTTCCATAGGGACAGGGTTACTTTGAGAATTAATCCTCCATTTACCCTAAAATGGTATCCAAGTTTACTTTAAGCCAAACTATTCATCTCCCCATTTTCTTTCCTAAACCTAAAGAAGAGGGAGAACGGATATTCCATACCTTGGATGTCCACAGACAACTCAACCACCATCTTGACAGAATTAATCTTTCAGATCTTCAGATCAATTATTTATTTCTTGTGCAGGTAAGAAGAAGGGACAACCTGTCTCAAAACAGACTATTTACCAAATGGTTTTCTAAGGTTATTACCTTCTCTTATATTCACCATAACAAATCTTTTCCAGGCAGAGTCAAGGCCTACTCTACCAGGGGCTTGGCTTCGCCTATGGCTTTTTGGAAAGGGTTGGATTCTAGAAGCTGGTACTTAGTCCTCTGTACATACTTTTACAAAGCACTATAAGCTTGATTCCTTCTCTATGTCCAGATCAAGCTTTGCTAGAACCATTCTCTAGGGACTCCAGGACTCTTCTCCTTCCACTTCCCAAATGTAGTTAGCTATGTTACTCTACCCATATAGCTAAGGCTACTGCAGCAGTGATCAGTATGATAAACATAGTACAGTTTTGTAAGCTGAACTTACTATAACATAGTAGATGTTCAAATGATCACTGTTGCAGTAGCTGCTTCCTCCCTCCATCCCCCTTGTTTTTTGGTGTGTGTTTTTTATGCCAGGATGTGGGCATACATTTTTGTTGTTTCTAGCGTTGTCCTTTCATAGCTCAGCCTCATTCTTCCTCTCTCAGCTGGCAGGAAAGCTCTGAAGGGCTTCATGCCCAAACTTGTTTTTCAGTCAGATCATCTCGAGCTGCTTGAAAGTCTTGGCACATTGAAAGTGCTCTGAAACTTTGAAAGCTGGACAGCTGTTATATTCTGGCAGCATAAAGCCCATATAATTAATGTTACTGCAGAAGTGATCATTCAAAGATCTGTTGTTACGGTAAGTTCAACTTACACAACTGTACTTCCCTGGTAAATATGCATTATCTTGCTTCTAGGTGAATGTCCTTCCACTTCATTTTCAGACTATATTCCCATCCTACTAAATAGTTTGGCCCTCTTCCAGATTTGTTTTGTTAAAGTTGCCCCTGTAATTTCCATCCCATCCCTCACACACTTCAACAAATCTGCTGAATAAGTTACTTTTATCTTTATTTGGGGGATATGGGTTTCCTATTGCACATCTGGCTACCTTTCTTCTGACATTATAGATTATCCATCTCCCTTTCCCTCCTCCTGGTAACACTTTCTGTTTTCCTACTACCAACCCTTTTTTAAAAAGTATCTTCTCCTTTTTTTCTGCCTCAGGCTTTGTTATCCCATTCTCTTTTCAGATATTCTCAGCCCAGTATCTCTCTCTCTCTCTCTCTCTCTCTTTTATCTTCATATTTGATTCTTGGAATAGGACTGATTCCTCCTTACTCCAGATTGAATTTGCTTATATTGTTTTCCTTTTAATATGATTGCGTGACCCTCAAAGCATCCATGCTAATGTAATGATAATTTTCTTTTCATTTCTTTCGATTTTCTCAGTGCTTCCCCACCATATTCACCTTTGCTGGCCAGATTCTATCGAGATTCACCCTCCAAGCTGAACTTGGTGTACCCTGGCTAATGCCAATTCTTGGTCACCCCCTTCCTCTCCCTTGATATATGGCATGTTAATTACAAGTATGCAATGTTTTATGCTGGACCCTGGCCCATGTTTCTGGCCTCCCTCATTCCTTCCTTATCCACTCCATCCATACTTGTACTAAGTTCAGGATTTTTCCTTTGCGCTCTCTTCATTTCTTCTGTTCTTCCCCCTTTACTTTCTCCAAGACCTCCATATAATGCCCTGCCCACCTTATCTTTCTTTCTGTTACTACCCTCTGTTGTTGTGCTTGTTGCCTGTCCTGCAGCCCTCTATTCCTTCCACTGTCTCACTTATTCTCAGACACTAACCCTCTCTCTTATTCAATTATCGTCTTTATGCTTACATTTTCACTGCCCCTACACTAATACAGACGAACACAGAGCAGGTGTTAACATGTGCTGGACATTTGGTCCATGTGTACATCCCCCCCCCCCCTTATACAGTGCTTTCCAGAATTCTTTACTTTCCCTTTTACTGCATGGTCTCTATTAAAATAACACCTAATAATTGCCCTTTATATATTGTACAGTCTCAGTTGTATGCATTGCAGAATAGACCAGAAAGGGGCTTACCTTTAGTGTAATGGTGCTAGTTCTTGTGTCTCTCTCAATAAATCTGTTTTGGTCTGGTGTGTTACGTGTTGCCTTATGGACACTCCACAGACTGAGTCTAGTTTCCCTTGGTCTGACCCTCAATTATCTTTCTTTCAGCTATTTTATGTGGCCCTCTCAGTCTTTCACATTGGGAAAGAATCTTCATTTCTGAAATGGATCTCAGTTTTTCAACTCTTCTGTTGTTTTTGCCATTTCCTTGTCTCCTTCTGTATTATGTACATTTCTTCCAAAGCTGTGTCCTTTTTGTTTAGCCCCTCACTTCTCCAGCATATCTGAGTCTTCTGATATATCTAAAAGACCATTATCCTGGAGTGGCCCCTCTTCAGCCTGGCTCATCAAAGACCATCTCCTTCTGTTTCTCTTCTTGGCATTCCCCCTTGTCAGGCTTCTTATACACCATTGGCTTCCACCTGTGTCCCTTGTTTCTCCATTTAATTTTTTTTTTCTTATTTCTGCCAGTTGTGCTGGTTTTCTATATTTTTCCTGATCCTCCCTCCATTTGTCTGTGCCATGGAAACTTCTGTTCCATGCATGTCTTCTTCACTGTTGGAATCCCTGTGTCAGATGTTCACTACTGGCAACTTCTCCCTGCATATCCTGCACAAACTGCCTTCTCATTCTCTCTATTGCAAGTGATTTTAATGTTTTATTTGTGCTCTCTTGCCTTTTGGTTATATGAGTAATAAACTGCATTGTTCTTGCTGTGTCTCTTCTAGCAATCTTGCCACCCCCCTCAGAACTCTTGTTCCTTATTAAATACCTCTGAGATTTATTTTTTACTCCCCCGATCATCTTCTTCTGTCCTCCCCTCCCCCATGTGCTTATTTATTAGTTTCATCTTATCAATAGTGTCTGGTCATTACCATGATTCATGGCTGCTTACTAGTAGCTCATCTGCATTTACCTCTCCATGTAATCCTCTGCACTTTCCATAAAGCATTTCTGCCAGAGGTTAATGCCACTGCTGACTCCCACACATTCCCATTACCACACCTCTTGTGTCTAGTAACCCCCAAAGCCACACAATTACCTCTTCAAGAAAGATCATCTTCTTAAGAACCATCTAACATTTTCCTCATCCTAACTCCTCAAGTCATACTGCAAGCCACCAGACCTCATCCTCCCTTCCCCTTGGATCCAAGTAAGAAAATACTGTTTGCAGATATAATGTCCCATCTATGGAACAGATTGCTGCAAAACAGAGGAGAATGTAACAGAAAATAAGTGGAAGAAGAGAGGGGGGAAAAAGAGTGTGATAGGAAACTACATAACATTTTATTTTGCAGTACTGAGGTAGATTTGATGCACTTTGAATCTTGATTTGTTGGCTTGTCCATATGTAATATAATAAACTGATAGAGGATTACAGTCAGATTCTTTGATCCTAACTGGCTTAGTATGTGTTTGATGCATAGATGCTAAAACATTCTCCTCAAGTGTGAAGGGCATAATGTCCTATACAGTCTATGTATGTTATTGAGTTAAAGTATTGAGCAAAAAGACTGAACATTTGATGGAATGTGTAATTCAGTTATAAGAAACAAAATAGTCTGTGGTATAAAAATTATCCAGCAAGGGTTGGCTGGTAAAAGACCTGGCCTAACATTATCAAAAACTGTAGACATGAGCAGAGACAGTAAAGGTACAAGTGCACTGTTAAAAGGAATTAAATGAGAAAATGGAAAGGCATAGGTAAAAATATGAGTCAAGTAGAAAGTCAAAAATGAAAAATAAACTGTAAATGCATTGTAGCACTAATGGTATTGAGAAAAAAAGCCATAAAATGCATGGGAACTATGGTACAGTTCACAAATATATCCTAGGTGAAGCTATAAACATGAAAGAAAGACTAATCCTATGTATAATCAGTTTTGCAGAGCCAGAGGTAATACAATTAATTTTAAAATATATATGCAAAAGAGCATGCATATTCAAGAACAAAAAATATGAAAATGATCCATTTGTTAGTAGTCATCATCATCTCCTTTCGGCTTATCCTGGTTAGGGGTCGCCACAGCAAAACAACGGTCTGCAGAACGTTTAACGGTGGAGTTTTATGGTGTCAAGTTGCCAGACCAGCACCCAACCCTCCACAGAAGGCACACACATGCACACATGCACAGCTAGGGCCAATTTAGAGTGTCCAATCCACCTACAGCATGTCTTTGGGATGTGGGAAGAAACCGGAACACCTGGAGGAAACCCACACGACCACAAGGGGGACACGCAGGCTCCGCACAGAAGGCACCCTAACCAAGAATCGAACCAGAGAACCTCTTGGTGTGAGGTGACAATGCTAACCACTGCATCACCATGGCTGCCCACCCATTTGTTAGTAGTACTGAAGTGAAAAGAGTTGATATAGAAAAGTCTGAAAATGCATTTGAGGCAGTGAGACAAGGTTGAAAGTCAGACTATTGGCAAGACAGGGTTAAATAAAAAATGTGTATTTAAACAGCAGACAAGTATGGAATACAATATTACACTGAAAAATACTTTGAAGTACTGGGACTAATAGGTCCAGAAAAGAAAGAGCATAATTTAAATGACAAGTCTGAAATATGTGGGTGATATTCTAATATCTAAGGGCTGATGACTGATACAGAAGTTATGTAAATGCCAAAGCTAGAAAATAAGGAATATGACAGATGTTTATAGGAATGATGTAGTGAGATAACTGTCATACCATTATATAGCCTAGGAATGAAATTAAGAAGAAAAAAAAAGTTTTGAAATACTCAACAAACTAGATGTGGAAGCACTAATGTTAAAACACTATGATGTGAATCAGTCATTTGTGTTGCAAGTAGATATCTGTCAGTGTGTTGTGTAAGCTGAGATCCTATAAGAGAATTAACTAGTCAATGATGGAACAAAAGTGTTTACAGATGAATAAAATATATATGTGCTCATAGAAAAGAGATTGTTAGCAATAATGAATGGATGCAAGAAATCCCTTGCATATGCCTTTGGTAATAAGGCCTGATGAAAACAGAGGATAAACACTTGCAAAGTATTTTCAGAAAATCTTTGTATGTAGTATCTCTGAGATTACAGATGATATTACTTAATCTACATAAGTATGACCTAAGAGTAAAATACAGACCAGGGAAGGAAATGTGCATAACATTTATGTAGTTCATGGAGCACTGTTATTACACTCCAATATCCAGAAAAAGACAACTTAGTTAAGTACTATTATAGCACGAGACCCAATCTTAACAATTTTTTAGTATCCCTTGCTTAACTTGTTAAAGTCAGATCTCACACTAGGCAGTCAAATCTGCCAGTAGTGACTAGCAAACAACAGAGGCAGAATAAAAACAGATTTGTTTCTGCCTGCTGTCTGTGCCAGTACTGTGTCCCTATAAACTTAAACAGTTGAAAGAATAACAGGATTTGTATTAGCCTGCATTTTCTAAAGGATACAAAGTCTGAAACTCAAATATTTGTCATTATTTAGTGACGTTAGTCCTCAGTGATTTGTCAGAAACCCACAGATTTTATGAGGCACAAAACAAATATATGAGACAAACATCAAGACAGTTGAGAGGTGTGGCATGGTGAGTATAAAGTTGAGACATTTTTTGACACTGTCTTTATGACAGTGCTCATTAAGTGCTTTACAGCTATGAAATCCAGTAGAACACGTAGCACTTTTTCTGTAACTGATTACCTTAACAGGAATATTTGAATATGAAAGCCTCCAAAACAATTCCCTTATTTTGGTTTACTTTGAGAATACCAAAGTTGTTGTTGTTTGTCTTTCGGCTTTTCCTGGTTAGGGGTCGCCACAGCGGAACTCCGGTCTGCTAATGATTGGCAATAGATTTTCATGAAACCCGAGGTGCCTGCTCAACGTTCAACCTTCAACAAAGGCACGCCCATTTACGCATGTCTTTCAAACGCCCACCCAACCACAGGGAGGACATGCAGACTCCACACAGAAGGCACTCCCTGCACTCCAGCTGAGAATCAAATGGGAGAACCTCTTGCTGTGAGGCAACAATGCTACTACAGAACAAAATTCATTCATATCTGCAATTCCGATGTGCAGCATATTAATTAGGACAGACTGTCAAAGTGCATATAGCAAAATATTTGAATTCATACTTTTGACATTGTGTTGCATGTCACTATTGCATATCATGTAATGTAATGTTTTTGCAGGGAGGGCTGTGTCCGTGCCCCCCCATGTGGGGGCTGCACCCTCCACACCCCTGCAAACAATATATTCCAACTCTGAGATCAAACTACAGTGAGGAAAAGGGTAACTTTCTGACCACTACTGTACCACGATCTGTAATCATAACTCTGATGACATATGTGCAAATGCACAATGGCATTCGCTAAACTGCACACTCTCAATCATGCAGGTTGGCAAAATAGGAATCAACCAGCTGTGGTTCAACATTCCCATTTTCGTTGAACCTGTACCCTTTATTTTACTAAGTTTTATTCTCTTTCACATGTTAATACTATATTTGCATTATTATATCTAGCCTAAACTTCTTTCTTATAGTAGGAATCCATTATCTGAATACACGAGAATGTCCTATATATTTCTATAAAATCATTTTTTATATTCCATTTTTGTATTTTCTGACTTTTTGACTACCCCCAATCCCCCCACCAATCCAATGTTTTTCCAGTATTTTCTCTTTCCATTTATAACGTTTCCACTTTATCAAGTACCATAAAACATTCACATTATCCTGCAGTATTTTAAACAAATAAAATCCATTCATGATACTAAAAAGTACTGGCTATAACATATTTAATCCCCTTCTACCATTTCCTGTACTTAAGTCCCCTTTTAATGGGATTTAGTATTGCATACTTCATAATTCTAAAATAAATCTCCCAACACTCTGGTAACAAATGCACCCCAGCTACAAACTCTGCAACCCTTTGTAAAAATGTCATGACCATGATTATTTTTTTCCTATGGTAACTTTTAAACCATGTCTATGACTCACTTGTCTTTTTGTTTTATTCATTACCCCATCTGCATTCTTCATTTGTTTCAGTTCTGCCAATTTTAGCTCTAACGCATACTCCTATTTGTACACAGGTTTAATCAAATTAAGTGTCCTTTTCTTCAACATTAGTGTCATCTTTTCAAGTATTTATTTCTCCTAATCATCTCAATCATATCATCATCATAAGTTAATATAAGGGATCAACACCTTCCTCTGTAATCATCAGTTTCTATCTCTAATTTGTCTTTAACCTTAACAATTTCATTAGAAGAATGGACAGCATTGTTTGATCCTCTATTTAAACTGATATCCTATCTATACATAATCATCCGCTATAGTAGTAGTAATAATATTAATAATAATAATAATAATATTAAAAATAAACCTCTCTAATAAATCCTATACATATTTTGTCTGCATCCATCCTATTTAAAACTTTTACTACTACACAAAGTCCATTATATTAGATATCTTCTCAGTCTAAATTTATTGCATATTATAACAAAAATAAAATGAAGAAATCACAACCGCTGAATGACCATAATTACAATCATTTCAGTGGCTGTGATACCTTCATCCTGTTTTTGTTGCACTTGTTATAGTCTACAGGATTCATTATTTGGAGTGTTTTATTTGTTGTTAACTTTACTGCCTAATCATGCTTTTATTATTTATATCCCTGCCTGATCAATCAAAGAATACTTCTGATAGCTACTTTCTTATTCATTTAACTCTTGTTTGAATTTTTCTAAACTTTATCTTTCTGTTCTTTTACTAGCTACCCTTGCCAAAAATCTTATAATTATTCACTACAATGGAAATCAGTCACTAGATTTGTACCAACCTACTATCTAATTTTTTTTTCAAAAACATTATCCCTTTTTTACATAATTTCCCTTAACTTTTCTTCTTTTAAAATGTTTATTAAAATTTTACACAAAGGCTTTTTATTTGCTACATTTTTTGTAAAACTCCCACTGTACACTATCAGCCTTGGTGTTATATCTTATTATACTTTAGAGCTTGATGTTTACCAGAAATGTAAATTCTACTTAATACCATCTCCTCTTCCAACTATTCTCTAACTTTTGTCTTCTTCCACTTAGTGTCTGATTATTATGTAGAAAAAAATAGCTTTAATACACCCTCACAATTCTCAGCTTCTTCAAGTAGCAAGCATTGCAACACCCCTGGTGGGCCATTAATTCCTTGTTACACCCATCCTGTTGGGCATTATTGTTTGCTTATTGAGCAGTCTGGCCAAGAAATTACCAATATCCTCCATCCTACTGCATTAGGCATATTTTCCCAATGTAAGTGTCTCTTTGTACTAGTTACAAAACCCTTATAGTCAGTTATGTACTAAGTGATTTTCCTTTTAATGGATATAATATTTCACATGTTTATCCTTATAATGTACAACCCCTTCACCCTCTTTTACAGTCATTGCATTTTCAATATCAAATGGATTAGAATTGACTGGTAACAAATTAACAGAATTTTTTTCATCCCACAGCCCATATTTATTGCTTGTAAATAATTTTTCATATTGAATGCAGTGTGACAACTATGCTTGTGTTAAGCTCATATCAACCTTACAATCTTTTGCAAGAATGCAATTCTTTACAATTGTTTAGTTTGATTAAACACACAAAAAAGTCTTTGTCCTCTCAAAATGACTAACCATACACTGGTTCCTGAGGTACATGAATTACGGCTCTAACTTGTTAAGGCCAAAACCCAATAAATGCAATCAACATACTCTAAAAGAAATAGCTGTCATTTGTTATGCTCTCAAGTCATTTATACTAGAATGAGACCGCATTTCCCCCTCCTGTAGACAACATATTCTAGATGTTCAACAACAGCAGATGCAAAACAGAGATACGTTGGCTGCTCTGCTGATTCTGGCTGTTTTGTGGGTGAAGCCTCCAAGTATCTGTCATCAGACTTTCTCTGCACTTTTGCTTTTCCTTTAGTTTCCCCTGCATTTCAGATTCTCACTTTAGTAGTTTTAGTGTTTATAGAGCTCACTTTTTTTCCTTTTCTAGCCATTACTTTATCGTTGTCCATAATGAAAGAGAATAGCTTTCATCTCAGTCAGGGAAATAAGTCTTTACAAAATAGTGACAATCTTCCTTCAGCTAAAATAACTAATTTAGCTGTAAATCAGAAAAACAGCAATATCTGGAAACACAGCTGGAAACGCTAGTGAATAAACTGCATAAAACAGCACAAAATACTTGAGTAAATTTAATAAACGGAATAAGTGCTTTCACAGTAAAATTCCAAAGTAAGACTCAATTCTCTCTGTGAAATTACGGATGTCTCCTAGTCCTGGCATTGCATACACCCTATCAATCACCCTAAACATAAAAGAATGATGTTCCCTTGCTGACTTAACATGTTTCGCTAACGCATTCTTCTCATATCCAATCCTAATAGAGTAGATGTACTCCATGATTCTATCTCTCATCCTATGATTACACTTACCTACATAGAATGAAAAACATTCTACGCAGTGTGCCAAATATATCACATCTCTCGTGTTACAATCAGCCTGTATATCATCACTGTTAGTTAGTGTTTAGTGTTAGTTAAATATAGTTTTTTGTTTGTAGTAGTACTTGCAGTTTGGTTGTGGTAGCTGTAGTGTGTTATTGTTAGTGGCTAGTTACTTTAACCTTTCTGTGTGTGTGTTTCTTGTCCTTGGTTTTCCTCTAGGATGTCCAAGGATCCTAAGCCATCTGGATTCAAGAAGTGTGACTCATGCTGTCAGAAGATGTCACTGACAGATGGTCACACTTCTTGTGTTTATTGTCTGGGCACCATGCACCTGCAGGACTCTTGCTTGATTTGCCATGTTTTCAGTCCAAGAGTCCTGCAGGAGCACAAAAACAAATTGATCCTGAGGGGTCTGCTTAAACCCCAAGATTCACCGGCGAAGGCTCAACCCATGAAATCTTCCAGGCCACCTAAACCTTCGGCTCCCAGTTCGGAGCTGTCGTTGGGTGAAGCCACACAATCTATCTCGGATCCAGCTGGAACCGATGTTCCTCCCTCCCAGTTGGCTCCGACACATTCTTTGGAGCCTTCTGAGAGTTGGAAAAGATCCAGGTCTCTTTCTCTGGAGTCGATACATTCAGCTCTGAAGTCACCTCTGCTCCAATCGGAGTGTAGTCATCACTCATCCCACTCTTCTTGGTCCTTTAGACTTTTGGACCATGACTTGGAAAGAGTGGTCAGTAGGCTGTTAAAATCGCAGGCCCTAGCCAAAATGTTGTCCAGCCCCCCTCATCAGGTGTCGGCTCTGTCCACAGCTGTAGATATTCCTCCTCTGACTCATCCTATGAGCTTGGAACCGGAGTTCATTGGGGTTCGAGTCGTGGAACCGTTGGCTCCGATACCCTCTCCTTCAGTTCCGTCGTCGGCTCTGATCCCTTCCATGGTACCTTCCCTGGAGGGATCTGGGCGCTGAGACTCCCTCATTGGCTCTGAGGGGGCGAGTGGCATCGGACCCTTGTCCGACCCCACTCTCCCCCTCAGGGCTTCAGCTCAGGTGAGCTCTGCTCCCACATCTGCCTCGGACTCATCTCCCTCAGTGTGGGGAGGGGTTCTGGTTTCTTCGGGACCGGAGCCCTCTCTGCGCCTGGGCAGGGATGCCTTTGTGGTGATGAGGAGTGTACTAGCCCCCGAGTCATTCCCACGATTGACCCCATCGGCTCCTCCCTCTAGGGTGCCTGCGTCAGCCTCTGCCCCTCTTCCAGACTACAAGCGTGGGGATCCAGCACTCCAGGATGCCCCATTGGGTGTATCCTCCTCTTCCGAGGCCTCCCCTGATCATTCAGAGGAGCCACCTCGCAAGAGGAAATGCAAGAGCAAGCATGTTGACTCCCCCGAGTTTGTCACATCGGATACCGACTTAGAGGAGTTGGAAGGGTCCCCAAGATCCCCCTCTGAAGATGTCTCCTTCTCCGACATCCTTGAGATGCTTAGGCAGAGGGGGAACTGGACTGCCCTAAGCCCTTCCGAGGATGAGTCAGTATTCCTGGACGCGTTTGGATCCCAACCTTCCACCTCCTGGGTGTCTCCACCTTTTGACCCACTGATGTCTGTGGTGGCTCAGAAGGCATGGACGGCTCTAGACACAGTGGAACTGAACCCTAGAAGACCTTCCAAGTTCATTACTGCACCGCAGGACAAACAGTTCTTGACCAAAGGCATCTCTGTTGATGTCATGGTGGTAGCGGCAGCCACAAAGAAGGAGTTGGCTGAAACTTCTTCATCTGTCCATCCCCCTAACAAGGAGGCCAGGACGATGGACAGATATGGGAAGCAGATGTTCTCTTCAGCAACCTTTTCCATGTGGTCCCTAAATTACCTGTGCCACTTTACCCATCTTCAGAGGGATCTCCTGAAAGAGCTTGGAGATACCCTCCAAGATCCATCAGCTGAGGGGGCCCAGGCTAAGGCAGCCTCCCAGCTGGCGACTCTTATTTCAGTGGTAAACTCCTCCACGAGACTCATTTCATATGCAGCCGATGGTGTGAGTAGAGCCGCAGGCGTTGCCCTAAGGAAGCATGCTTGGATGCGGCTATGTAACGTTGTGGAACCTTTCAGACCGTCTTTCACCAACACCCCTTTTGATGGTTCCTCTCTCTTTGGTTCACAGGAGAAAGATACCCTTACCAGGTGTGAGCAGGAAGGCAAGACTCTCTCTGCCATACAAGTCCATTTTTCCACTCCTTCCAGACCATATCTTAAGGGTCAGAAGAGTGGAAAGATGTGGTTCCAGAAATCCCAAGGAGCCTTGCCTGACACACATGGTGAGTTCCCATCCAGGGGCAGAGGAGGGAACAATAACAGATGCCACCCTCGGGGCAGAGGGGGTCCGCAAAATCAGGGCAGCAGGGAATCTTTCTCTGAGAAGCCCTTCCAGCATCCCTGAAGGGTTGCCCGGCTGCCCACCTCTGGAGGCAGTCGGGGGAAGATTATTGCTGTACCCAAGAGCCTGGCAAGACATAACACAAGACAAATGGGTACAGTCCATCATATCCGGAGGCTACAGAATTTCCTTCCTTCACACCCCCTTAAGGTCAAACAAGTCCCTTCCAGACATTCCAGTCTAAGAAATCAAGCAGTGCAAGAAGTCTCAAAACTGCTAAGAAAAAGGGCCATCCAGCAAGTCCCAGCAGACCAACAAGGGTCCGGAATTTACTCAAAGTTCTTTTTGGTACCATAAAAGACAGGGGACTGGAGACCCATTCTGGATCTCAACAGACTGAACAGGTCTGTACAAAGAACGAAGTTCTGGATGGTCAAGCTACAGTCCATTTTGCCCTTCCTGGGTCAGGACAATTGGATGTGCTCTATAGATCTTCAGGATGCATACTACCACATCAAAATGGACAGACGCTCCAGAAGATTCCTTTGCTTCCGGCTGGGAGACAGCCATTATCAGTTCAGAGCTCTGCCCTTTGTTCTCACCACAGCCCCCAGGGTGTTTACCAAATGTATGGCAGTAGTTACCACTCACCTGAGACGGTAAGGATTCCAGGTGTTTCCATATCTCGATGACTGGCTCCTCACTGCTACCACCAGACATCACCTTCTGTGAGCCAGAGACTGCACTATCGATACTTGCTCCAGGCTAGGTATCACAATAAATTTCGAAAAGTCTGCGTTGTCGCCCTGTCAGTCTATCACCTTTACAGGCGCAAATTTAAATAAAAAAGACATGTTAGTGAGCCTCTCACCAGACAGGGTGTTAGTGATTCATCAGCATGTGAAGGTTTTATTAGCATGCAAAAGAATTCAAGCCAGGTTTGTCCTTCAAACTCTGGATCTCATGGCGGCAGCGATCACACTTGTCCCTCTTGCTCACTTTCACATGAGGATTCTCCAGTGGCTTCTTTTCACCCAATGGTCCTTCCAGCAACTTCCCATGTCTTACATGATTATGATCACACAAGCATGCAAGAAGCACCTTACGTGGTGGATGATCTACACATCAGTGCTCCACGGCAGACCATTTGTTCTCCCCCCTCCAGTTGCTACGGTGACCACGGACGTCTCCCTGATCAGGTGGGGGGGGGCATTATCAGGGCAGAACAGTCCAAGGCACCTGGCAACCTCACGAGTACCATCTGCACTTAAATGTCTTGGAGATGAGGGCCGTGCTCTTAGCATTGCAGGCTCTTCAGGACTCTCTTCCTACCGGGACCATTGCAATTCAAATGGACAATATGTCTGTAGTGTGGTACATCAACAAGCAGGGTGGAACCAGGTCCTACCCCCTATGTCGAGAAACACTCAGACTCTGGCAGTTGGCGATCTCTTCCCAATGGTTTCTGATTGCAATGCACATCCCTGGGAGGTCCAACGTCATAGCAGACAGACTGAGCAGAGCAATTCTCATGCCTCACAAGTGGTCTCTGAACCAAGTAGTTGCAGACCAAATCTTCTGCAAATGGGGCCAACCTTGCTGTGACCTTTTTGCAACTCCCTTCAACAGCAAGTGCAGCAATTTCTTCTCTCTCCTTCCACTTCCTGGACATTCCCCCAGAAATGCTCTAGTCCACGATTGGCCTCAAGGACTTCTTTATGCATTCCTTCCTTTTCCCCTAATCCTGAAGCTAATTCAGAAAGCTACCGTATTGGGTTGCAAAATGATCCTCATTGCTCCTTACTGGCCTCGACAAATATGGTTCCCGTTCCTGCATCGCTATCTTCTCGAGCAGCCTTGGACTCTGGACCTAGTTCCGGACCTCCTGATTCATCAATTGGGCAGGCTGCACTAATCCCTATACTCTCTCCAGCTCACGGCTTGGTTGCTCCACTTCCAACTTTAGCCAGGCTTCCAGATATCTCCCCCTCTGTGCGTGAAATCATTTTGTCATCACACAAGTCTACGACTAGAAAAACTTACGCTAGTAAGTGGAAACGTTTTTCTTCCTGGGCAGAGGCTAAAAGTATAGACCCCTTTTTAGCCCCTGTACACTACATTTTGGAATTTCTTGTGGAACTCTTCCATGCTGAGTCCGCTTCCGCTACAATTAGAGTTCAGTTAGCTGCAATTTCAAATTTTCACATTGGCCTGTCGGAAAACAATATCATGTCTCATAAGCTGTGTAAAGCTTTGCTCAAAGGAACCACTCTGCTCAGGCCCCCAGTGAGAGATCCTCCACCACCATGGGATCTAAATTTGATTTTAGCTTCTCTAATTTTGCCCCCTTTCGAACCTGCAGCTTCTTGTTCATTGAAGTTCTTATCTTGGAAAACCCTTTTTCTTGTAGATATTACTTCAGCCAGAAGAGTTTCGGAGCTACAGGCTCTTTCTAGCCGCCCCCCATACCTCGTGTTCCACAATGACAAGGTTGCTCTTAGGATTAATCCGTCCTTCCTTCCTAAGGTCTCTTCAGAGAGTAACTTTAATCAGTCCATAGACTTTCCTGTGTTATTCCCTAACCACTCCAACAGGGCAGAATATAAGTTGCATCCTACATAGAACCAAGGACATTAGAAAATCAGATCAACTTTTCCTGTCTTATGCAATAGTTAAACAAGGTCTTCTGGTCTCCAAGGTAACCTTATCCAGGTGGTTGACTTCTGTCATCACATTCATATATAAACTGAGGAATAAAGAATTGCCAGTTAAACCAAATGATCACTCCACCAGAGCTTTAGCTACTTCGGTGGCCGTTCAGGCTAAGTTGCCCATGGAATCTATTTGTGCTGTGGCTACATGGGCCAACCCACATACTTTCATTTCGCATTACAAGTTGGATTTGCTTTCCAGAAGCAGAGCTGTTTTTGGTTCCACTGTTCTGAAGAGTCTTTTTCCGGTGAGCCAATCATGATTTTAGGTGCTAGGGATGCTGCCCCAACCAGCAAGAATGAAGGCGAGATAGACAACTTAACATAAAGAAGTTATGTACCTACCATAATGTTCCATGTTAGTTGTCTTCTTCTCGCCTTCTTTCTTGTGTCCCACCCTACATCCCCCTATCCTAGTGGACCGAGGAGAGTTCTTCTTGAATTTTTGCTGGCTGAGTCTTCTCTGGCTATTCCCTCCTGACTAGTAGTCTCTTCAGTAGAATTTATGCATTCTAGGATAGGATTCCTTTATTATTATGTCTGCAGTTAGACTTACCAAACCAGATCTGGGTATCTAGCACTAGGCATCATGGGATATAGGGGGGCTTCGAGCCAGTAAGCAGCTCTCGAGCTTTTGAAGATGGCCGAGTCATTGCCGAGGATCGGCTCTGAACCCAACCAGCAAGAAAGAAGGCAAGAAGAAGACAACTAACATTGAACGTTATGGTAGGTACATAACTTCTTTTTTTTGACAATTGTTGAGGTCAATCTCTTTACCTCCATTCCAAAGGAGGAAGGGTTAGAATTGTTCCATGGGAGTTTGATATCCTGTTTATTTTTGTCAGCTTAGTATATGCAATTGATTATTGATTTGATGACCATAGTTTTAGACAATTTCATATTCTTTTAGGCATGTTTTACAAGCAAATTAAAGGAGTAGTAATGGGGGCTGTATGTGCCCTGGTCTACTTCAGTTTAGTTTAACTTGCCTGGGAAAAAAATATATGTTTTCAATTCTGCTTTTTACAGATATTATAAACTTTATCTGAGATATCTTGATGACATTTTTATTTTATGGGATGGTCCTGAAGAAGCCATTAATGATATCTTTAATTACCTAAATAGCATTACAACATGCTTCAAATTTTCTTGGAATTATAGTGCTAAGCATATGACTTTTTTGGAAACATGGATTTCTATGAATGACACTGGTTTTGAATCTAAAAGTTTTAGAAAGCCCACTTTCAGTAACTCGTATTTACATTACAAGTGTTATCATCCAACAAGTTACAAGAGGAGTTTAATTAAGGGGCAAAGTATCAGAGTGGCCAGGATGACTTCCAATATAGATAATTTGAGAAAAGAATTTATAGTCTTAGAAAGTATGTTTTTAGAAAATGAGTATCCACTAAAGTTTATTAAGAGCTTAATGGATGAAGTTTTCATGGAATTGGGAAGAAATATAAATCCCTCCTAGGAGTAGGTTAGGACAATGGGGTGGACTTGCATACTGATTCAGTAGGGGGGGAATAGAAGATGTCTCATATAAAAGGACGTACAATGATTGGGAGTACAATGCTTGGGCTAAAAAAATAAAGAGGTAATAAGAAACAATTGGAATATTTTTTTTTCCAAAAATGTTTTTATTGCAGTTTTTTAGGTTACAACATATAAGACATTATACAATAAGATACACACACAACACACAACAAAACATAACATTCTATATACAATATATACAAATAAGTCACTTCAAAAATCCAGTTTTTGTACTAACCACATATTCTGCAATGATAAGAAGAATAAAACAGTACCATTAGTTGTTTATTACATATACTAGGGAAAGTCAAACTAAAACCTCTTTATATAGGGTATGTGTTTTTTTAATCAACTTATCTATGCAAATATTTATAAAATGACAATGTTAAAAAGGTTCTAAGTATATCCTTATTGATTGTCTTACATATATTGCATATTTCACTTTTAGATTTAATATTTTTACCTCTTGAGAATGAAATCTAATAATTATTCCCAATACTCTTGGTAATATTTACGTTTCTTAGTAACATATTGTAGCTTGTGGGAGGCAATGTATTTGACTGCTACATTTCTATAACCTTCCCATGTGAGTAGGGTTGCAATAGTCCAATTCTTTGTAATATAGAATTTGACTAGAGAACATATGGTGGTGAGGACATGCTGTAAGACTCTGGGAAGATTATTCATATTTATGTGCAGTATAACTGTTTCCCAGGATAAAGTACTTTTTTGGTAGCCCATTTTCTCTAGTCTTGCTCTTAGTGAACACCATAAGTTATGAACTTTATTACATTCCACATAACATGTAGAATGTCTGCTGGTTGTTTCTTGCAGTGAGGACATTCAGGTGAGTATTTGCTATTAAATTTACTAATTTTTTGAGGGGTAAAGTATGCATTATTGTTAATCATAAGTTGGGTTTAGAATAACTTTTTCAGCAGGCTGAATTTGAGTGTGTTTTCGATGGCATCTTTTTTATTTTGTTCAGCAATTTGTGGGTTTATCTTCTGCCAGTATGAGGAGAATAAAGTACAATTCTGATGTTTTATATCATTTATAAGTTTATAGACTCTAGAGATTGTTTTCCCCTTGGTAGTTAGATTTTTTTAGAATTAACTGGGACAAACTAGTATCTTGTTTATCAAAAATTTCAGCATGAAATTTAGTGTTTACAAGGTATTTGAGTGAGTTCATAATTAAGTATTTCTTTGGGAGATTTAATTGCTCTCGTTATTGTGTAATATCACATTCCCTCCATTTATAAATTTCCCATACTGTAATATCTCTTATTAAGGGATACTCTTGCAAGAATATCAATTTATTATTTAGTAGCAAATTAGGATTAAGGTGTATAGGTTGCAGTAGAAGGAGGGCATTTAATAATTGTACAGATGAAAAGAGATTTTGAGTAGTTAAAACCATTTGTTTAATAAGTGGATGTAAATTCTTAACATAAACAGAGTTTTGGTTTAAGTTTAAGAATAGGTCAGCCCTAGAACTGCACCCAAGTATCTTAATTTGTTCATACCAAATTCTAGACCATAAGGGGGACCATACGTTTGTGTTTGATTCATAATTTAAGATTTGACATAGTCTATATGCCTGGATAATACTGTAGTATAATTTAAAATCAGGTAACCCTACCCACCTTTAGATTTAGGAAGTATAAGCTTTTCATATTTGATTCTAGTAGAATTAGGATACCAAATAAATCTGGATATACTTCTTTCCATGTCTATAAAAAATTTTGAGGTATAATTGTGAAGGTAGCATTCATCTGGAAAAGAATTCTTGGTAGCATGTTCATCTTAGCGATACTGTTTTTTGATAACAAAGACATACTGATATTTTTCCATCTGTTCATATCATTTTCAATAGTATTCCATGTATGGGTTAAGTTATTTTTAATAATTTCACTAAAATCGGGAGTATATATTACCCCCAAGTATTTTAGTTGATAAGTTATCTTTATTTTTCTCTCCGGGAAGTAAAAGTGCATATGTCCTGTGGGATTTTGTGGATATAACAATTACAACAATAACAATTGGAATATTTAAAAAACTAATCCAGTTATCTATGAACTTCTGGGAAAAAAATCCCAACTTTGTGTTCAAAACAGCTCAAATTTCAAGAGGTTGTTTGAATATGGAAAAAATGGTATAAAAACAGATGGACTTGTGGTTAGGCTGGGTACAACCCTGTAGACAAGTTTTCTATAGAAAATATTTTAAAAAGTAATGTTCAATTAGTAAAAAGCAATTGTAAAACCATGGGGTAATATACATTGCGAGGTGCTCGAGTTGTTCAAGTTTTTATGTTGCAAAACCAGAGCAGGCACTGTAAAAACTGATTTATGAACATTTATATGATATTAAGACCTGCAATTTGAGTAAAGCATTTTATAAACACACTGTTTTATTTGACAACTTTAGTAGTTTCAAATTTGGAGTTTTAGAGAAAGTGCCAGTTAACCCTTGGGGTGGGGAATGGGAATCCTGATTGAAATATAGGGAATTATGGTGGCAGCTAAGACTTGATGCAATGAATCCATCAGGGTTAAACAAAACCATGCCACTACTTCTTGTGCTGAAAATAAGGGTGACCAAGTTGTAGTTCTTGTATATATTATGTTTTATTATATTATTATTAATTCATTTTTAAATGAGTTAAATATATTTTATGAATATTCAAAATATTGTACATGTTGTTATACATTTGTTACAATAAGAGAGTATTTGCATATAGATTGTGTATTTTGTTGTAGATATTTAGTAGTTGGCTTTTAACCATGATTCATATTTTCAAAGTTCATATGTTAATTTTCTATAATAAGTTATATTTAATCGTGAGGTGTTTTAATTCAAAATGTATTCTGTATATGGTCCTTTAAATCACAGTGTATTTAAGGAAGTGATGGAGGATGTGATCTTATTCTGATGACATTCCGAGTTATGGAACAAAAGTATTTAATCTGATTATTAAAACAGTAAATTTTTTTGGTTGTATATATTTTTACATATTTCTTATTTTCATCAACATATTGGTGCACATTAATGTACACACTGTCGTGAGCAAGTCCTATATTGAAGGGGGGTTATTGGGGGGAAACATTCTGCACAGTAGAAATCGGTCCCTGCAAGCAGGCTCGGTAATAATTTGAGAAGCTGTGATCATGATCATGGCTGCTCTTATGGCGGTCAGTCAGTGTTTGTGTGTTAGGAACTGTGGCAATGAGATAATGTAGGTAACCTACTCATGGACAAAGACTGAATGCTTGAGCGTCAATTGCCTGAGATTGAACTTGCTGATGATAGGAGTTTCTACATAGGAAATCACTGTCAGCAAATTGTGTTGGAAGTGATTTCCTTTTGGGGGGAATTCCTCCCTTCTTTTAGTTGGTATGTATAAGTTCTGGGGATAGAGAGGGGCTTTCCCCTAAAAAAAAATATATACTTAAAAAGTGTTTTTCGGCAGGATTTTTTGGTGAATGCAGTTCAGGGATTCTGATTCTCAATGCATTTGCTTTCACTCACTCATAGTGAAAGCCTTTGCTACATTTTAGCTTAGTCCCTCAACTGAGAGGACATTTTTTTTTGGTCCTCACTTTCAAAATGGGGGACTGCTAAATGCACCAGCTGACATTGCTACAGGACTGTTACCCACTATATTCATAGGACCTTTGATGTTACTAACTCTGTAATGTTCAACTGAGAAGCAGTAAATACTTTTGTAAATGTCATATATTTCAGAAATTGCTGTTTACTTTTAAACTATGCAGAGTGGAAAGTCTTTACTTTTAACATAGTTTTTCATTGCAGTTCATTGCATGGCATCATGCTTCCTATCATGTGCAACAGTTAGTTCTGTTTAAGAAATATATTTTTTTCTGATTGACAATTTCAGTTAAGTATATTCTGTTGATTACAAAACAAAAAAATGGAAAATACGCAGAATATAGGAAATAAAATTTCATAAAACAAACTTGTGAGAATGAATATATCCAACTTTCCTATAAAAATAAGCACGTTTATCTCACTCACACAAAGCTGTGGCTTCTTCTCCACAAAGAAGAAAAATAATGATGTCACTCTTTATATACACACTCACATTTAACAAACTCCAATCACTGTAACAAATCAATTAATATTAATTTGCAAAAAAGGACTTTCATTTACAAACCAGACTAACATGCCCGTGGTTTTGCATACAATACAGACTTCTGCCTTTTTTTAATAGAGACTACAAGAAATTGTTTCCAGTCCTCAGGGTCATAACCTGATTTTAATAATTTGTAGAAAATTTTGACTGAAGTGTCTACTAGATTGTATAAACAAATGTATTAGGTATTCTCTAGGCAATATTGTACAATGTTTCTTCATCTTACTTAATGCAATTTTAACAATTTCCCTGCATAAACTAAAGCAGGCAGGTACTGAAGAATCTATGTCAAATGCACTCCAGTTACAGCAGGAGTTACATGAAACACTAAAGAGAGTGGTTAATGTATAAATAAATAAATTAAGTCAATGTTGTGTAAAATGTAACCTCTGCCAACTGACACATTTGTTTATGAACTGATGTGCATATATTAAATTTTCTTATTATTTTGTCTGTTGGCAAGTTTCATCTTGGATTAGACTTCCTTACACAGAAGACAGTCTCTTTAAGCAATAATACATTTCCAGTAAGTAGATTCCTTCCCCTTCTTCTCTTTCCTTTTCATATTTTGGTTTGCTTGTTGAAAGTTCACTTCTGTATTCTGTTTCTGTACACTGTTTCTCCTGCCCCCTTTCTTTTTTTACCTGATTACATATCCACACTATCCCATGTAAGTTCTTAGCCATAATTAATGTTAGCAATGTCACCGAATGATGTTGATTTACTTTCTTCAGCTGTCACAGTACTGTATTTATGTATCTTAATCTGCTTAGCCATATATATATATATATATATATATATATATATATATATATACACACACACACATATATATGGGTCTACTTCAGAATATCGACAGACCTTTTGATCGACATTCATTTGGTCGACAGCTCATTTGGTCGAAAACCAGTATTCAAGGCACTTAACAGGGATTTGCCTCCCTCCCCAATGTTGTGCAACCCTGGAGTTGATATATATAGTTGGGGGTGTGTGGGGGGCACAGACCCCAAAACCTGTGCCCCCCACACCCCCCTAACTATATATATATATCAACTCCAGGGTCGCACGACATTGGGGAGGGGGGCAAATCCCTGTTAAGTGCCTTGAATACTGGTTGTCGACCAAATGAGCTGTCGACCAAATGAATGTCTATCAAATGGTCTGTTGATCTTCTGAAGTAGACCCATATATATATATATATATATATATATATATATATATATATATATATATGTGTGTGTGTGTGTGTGTGTGTGTGTGTGTGTGTGTATATACATACATATATGCAGAACTTTTTGTCAGCATGTCTTTTCATCGACAAATCGACAAGTGAAAAAGCCAGTTTAGCTTACCAAAAATCAACTGATCAAAACTTACTGGCTTTTTCACTATGAGATCACTGTACAGAGGAGATAGGGGTTATGCCCTTTTCCCACTTTAGTGCAATCTCAGAGTTGATATACGTAATTAGCTGGTGGTATGGTGGGTGCAAGAAGACTTACTCCCAACAAAAACTCTTGTTTTGTTATGCATTTTTTTGATCATTTGTGGATCGATGCTTGTCATCTTTGATTGTTTACTGTTGATCCTTCATACTCTGGTAATGTCCATTTTTGATGGATGGATAGGCTTCTGTCTATCTGCATAGGTTTTATTTTGTTTGTCTTTACTATTTGTTGAATTCAAAATAATTTAATTCCAGAGTTTTGTTCATTACATTTTTTTGTATTGTACTGCATTGAGTTTGTTTTCTCGATGCCTTTGTTTAATTGACTTACTTTTTTAGCATATTGGCATTGCACCTTTGCAAAAGAGGATTTGCAAAGTTTTAAAGGATTTTAAATCATCTGTCTGTCAATACCATCACCTGTAAAGGCAATTGAAAACTTAGACTTCATTTACATATAAGAAAATGTCTTACTGACTTGGCTAAAATCTCATTTCCAAAAGCACTTCAGCTCGTTAACCTTACATTTGGAACCTTAGTAATTAATTAATGTTCACCCCCTCCATCCATTCTCGACAAATGCTACATTCTTGTGGTTAGGTTTGCCTCAGGTAATGTTGCTTAACTGGCTAGAATCTTCCCATTTTCTTCATGTATCCGAGTTAAAAGCTGTTCATTCAATTATTTACCAGTATAACAAATGTCCTGCTCTTAAGTCTCTAACTGAGCTGTATATCCCAGTGCATCAATTTAGATCTTCCAGTCTTACAGTTGGATCTACCCTCTGCCCAGCATTATATCACTTCAGTGTCAGTTTGTCCACAATTGTACTTTCTGAATCTGGAACAGCCTTAACCTGGAACCACAAGTGATGCCTTAAAAAATATATTTTCAGAATTGTTTTACTGGTTTTGTAGCTACAATCTAGGAGTTACTCATTTCTAAGCTCCTGCTTGCTGCCCTACTTTGCCTCTTGTCCTCATTCTTTTAATATTCTGAATGGAACCCACATCTTTTAATATTCTGAATGGAACCCACATCTTTTAATATTCTGAATGGAACCCACATCTTTTAATATTCTGAATGGAACCCACATCTTTTAATATTCTGAATGGAACCCACATATTTTAATATTCTGAATGGAACCCACATCTTTTAAAATTCTGAATGGAACCCACATGAATGCTTCTGCTTTGTGGTTGCCACTAGTTTGTAAATATAAATAGCTGCTAAAGAGTTTGATTTCAATAATGGCAGTAGTGTATTAATCATAGGATCATATTTAATTATTTACTTAGTTAAGATATTGCATGTTGCTATAATATAATGGGTGGCTTCACTTGAAAAGTCCTTCTACATACACTGCAGTCATTAACCAGGCAGTTTAAAGAGCATTTTGCTGTGAAATCCGAATGTCTTTGTGTAGTTACATAATCTAACAGAGCATGCAGAATGAGTAATGCAGGTCCTCACAAAGAGAACTCACAACAGCGTCTCTTAGAAATATAACAGCATTGTGTTTTAAGGTTCCTTGTAGCACTTTTTTCATTAGTAAGTCCAATATGTTTTACTCTGCTTTGTTTAGTTTAAATTGGTTTTACTGTACTTAGCTCAGGAGGGAAAAGAGGCCTCCATGGTTCATTCACTAAATAAACATTAAACCATCCATGCAAAAACATAAATAAACTTACACAACAAAGAAACGATCATTATTCCATTCTTCTGTAGTTTTTGGCTGTTGAATTGATTTGTAGTCAGTGTTTTCTTTTTTTTTCCCTAAAAAAAAATGGGAAAGTATCATTTTATTCATTTTCCTTCCTGACTTTGTCTATCTTGGTGGTATGACTAGTGGACAGCTTCTAGTTCTGCTATAACAGTAAGCATTTCTCCCTGAACATAACCTGTAGCAGGAAATGAGCACAGTCATGTTGATGCTTTAATAGCCACTATAAATAAAACACCATTTAAAGACAAGAATGTTATGATACGCTGCAACAGTTTAAACTTGAAAGACAAATTTGACATGCTATATTACACTGTACTAGTATAAACCACTGGATTTCTGGCACTTTAGTAAAAATAAAACAATAATACTGCAACAGTTTAAACTGCTGAATTTCTGCCAATTTGAGAAATATAAAATGATAATATTATACCAGTTTAAAGTGTTGAATTTTTTCCATCATTGACACTTTCTTTACTTTTTACATATCTATCATCCTGCAGCTATTGAGTTCTCATCTCCTAATGGTCCTTTCATTCCCCCTTTCCCCCAGCATCTGAGGATATCAGGAGAAGGAGGTGAAAACCAGGGATCATAGCCACCATCTAATGAAACTGGGGTGATTTGTATACTCCAACCTTTCCTGCACAGCAATCGACAGACACTCCACAGCAGTAGAGTCAGTAGTAGTAGACATTGGTGGGCATGTGATTCCATTCATGGGCCAAATCCAGCTACAGAGCTACTTGCTATGTGGCAGGCCAAAGTACCCATCCTTCTCCCCTTTTCATGGTTTACAATGCCAACTGGCCTCTGCCATGTGTCTGGGAAGGGTAAGGCAAAATCAGCCTCTCTCTTTCTCTTTCACATACCTTGAATTCCTTCTTCTATGCCAAGGCTAGCTAGTTGAATCCAGATGTCCATGGCTATGCTTAGGCCATTACCTCTACCCCACAGACCTGTGCTCTGTCATTAACTTTATGCTTGTTTGCACTCTTAAAGAATCAATAAAATTGTGTGCTGATATAAAATATGCAGCCAGATTTGCTTTGTATTGACACCCCAACACCACAGACATTTTCTTTATATACCGTTTTTAAGAGAAATGTTTGGAATGAGCTAAAAGACTGAATAAGGGCTTTTGTCCAACACCTTTTATTTGTTGCTGGACTTTAATCCTCTTTCATTTCACACAATTTATCACCACTCGCCATTCACAAGTACTTAAACTGACTGCAGGCTCTGACTCCATATAATGCAACTCTAGTACTAGGTTATTCATTTTAGAGGTCAAACAGATTTTAACTCAGTGACATTACCCCACAGTTTGTGAGACTACATAGTGGTTTGTAACTGCATTACATAGCACATTGAATTAGTATTTAAGCTTTCTGCCTGGTAATTCCAGGTTGCTGTGTTCAATTTTGTGTTCAGAAAGCTAACCATGAAGAATATGCATGTTTTCCTAGTATCTACATATTATGGGGGCTTTAGTTTTTTCCACTGTCCCCAAAAAAGCTTGTTGAAATGCCTTTTCTAAACTGTACGTCATGTTTGTAAAGAGTCTGCAATGGATAAATACACTTACTTGTATAACAGATTTAAAATGATTACTTTTACACCTTTGCCATCAGCTGCTTCTAAACTGTGTTTGTTTATTTGGGAGATACTCTATATCCGCACTAATATTTGTGAATGATGCCTACAACAGCCACATATTACCCTCCTGTGGGGTACAATTCTTAGACAACAAGAAGATAAGGCCAATTTATTTAGCTGTTTTTTTTTTTTTTTTGCTATGCCCTACGTGTTTTGCTTCCATGTACATGCAGGCTTTCTGCATTTTACTACTGGGCTGCCTGCTGCAACCCTGGTATTTCCTATGCACAAACTTATCTCTTCCATTCATTCTATACTTAGAACATATTCCTTTCTTTGAACTGACTCACTTGTAGTACTGCTCTTACTTTAACAAAGCCTCTCTGTTATTTATTATTTTTTTATTTATCTGTTTATTTTATTCAGCTGTTACAGAGATCAAGGCTGCTCCAGTACAATGTAATTTGAGTCTGTTTGTACATGGACTTACAGTAGCTACATAGCTCATAATAAAATTCTTCAGCATCTAAGACAAAGTAATGCAACAGCAATACTCTGACAGGATATCAAGATGGTTTAAACAGACATCCTATAATCACTAAGTTATAGTTAAATATTAGAGTATCTAACAAGCTCAGACATAGGAGAAATCAGATAACCATAGACGCTAGGAAAACGTTCTAGGTGTGTAACGCTACATGATTACTGTCAAATGAATGGTAAATACAGTACAGAATGAGATGGAGAACATTGTGTAAATGGCAGACTGCTGCTCTGAATGGCATGGCAGAGATGGGGCAGAGACACTTTAGATGTCCTTCGATGTCACTATTACAGTTTTCTTCACTGAAGGGATCTCCTGCCAAGGATTGCCCAACATCCAGTCAGTATACCAAACCCTTTAGATTTTACAGGCACTGTACATCAAACGTATGCTCCCCATATAGGGAGTAGAGCATAACGTTGATGCAAGGATACAAATACTCAGAACTTCTTTACCACCAGTCCACACACCATTATCAAATGATGGTTTGAACACCAGTCTGCTGTGCTGTTTTGTCTTCAGATAAGAGCCCCATTGGGGTATCTTCTCTATTTTTTCTCAGTGTTGTTATTTGTATTCATGTCACCCAAAAAGGGAAAAAGTCATTGTGGGAAGCAGATTCCCTATAAAGACCATCATGACCAGTGTCTTTTTCTGCCTAGTTGCTTCCCACAACCATATGCAGTGCTCTAACTGTCAAGCATTTTTCTGTAAGACCCTCCATAGTCACTTATCTGCCCTCTCCATATACCTCGAGAACCAACATCTAAAACTGTTGGCTCAAGGTGCTATGGCAGAATCCTCCTAACCTGAGAGACAGCCATCTTCCAAGAAGAAGGCCAAAACATCTAGGCCTGATTCAGTTGCTGTCCAGCCTCCACCAAATGTCTCTGTAGGAGCTAGTGAAAGCCCTGAAGAACATGTGGTGTTCGCATTGGATTCATTTGCCATGATCCCAATGGAGGCCAGCATGGATCTGACTTCTCGCACATATTCTGAGGCTTTTCAAATATCTGCTCTGGACATTGAGGTGGAACCATATTTAATTATTGCCAAGGGGGATTACTCAAATCTTTTTAAAAAGCACCTTTATTAAATTATCGCTTAAGACATAAGCAAACGTGCATTAAAAGAAAAGAAACCACTTTAACATTTTCCATCTAAATACAATATGCATCACATATATTCTCTTTGTTACAATCATCAGTCCAACCTTACAAAAAATTGCTGAATTCCTGCCTTCCTTTAAACCTCACTCCTCCTTCTCCTGAACATTATTATACGTCTTGTTCCTATAATTTACATTTACTTGTATGTAATTTGCTCCTTCCCTTTTATAAAGATACCTGTTCCATTTCTTTTATCTCTTTTATAATATTTAATACTTCAAATACAGGTGGTGTAGACTTTGATTTCTGTTTTTTTAGTAATTGCTTTTTTGGCAGCCAACAGGATTAAACCTAATAAAACCTTACTATATCTAGGCAATTCAGATCCTTTTTCCCATCTGAAAATAATCATTTCCTTACTTACAGCCATTTGCTCAAACAATATTTCTAAGAGAGTACTCTGTAGGGAATTTTAAAAATCTGCCAGCTCATTATACTCCCAAAACATATGTTCCTAAACTTCTTTCTTCTCCATAACACCTCCAACATTCGCTGTCTACCTGAGTTAAAATTATTTCAAGTCTGTTTAGAGAACAAGCATAACTAAGTAGACACTTCCAAGCAAAGATTCTAAAACTTTCAGAATTGTTTTCATACTTGGGAGCCATACATATGTCTTCTCATTGTTTTCTTGTAAACTGCATTTCCAGTCTCTTCCCAATTTTTTCTAGCCTCCTCTGATTGATTCTTATGGTTGTTGTGCAACATTTTATATGCCCTACTAATTATCCCTTTTTTAACAACCACTTCTTTTCTAGATTTAACTAAAAACTCTGCCAGAGCAGGTCTTTCACTTAATACTCCCTATTCCTTTCTCTTTGTTGGTACTCCAAGATCAAGCACTGGTAGGGAAGGCACTCTGTAGACTACAATCTAAATGTCTTCTTTGCCTCATCCCACTTTATTACCTTTCTGACTTTAGCTATTTGCTCCCAAAAATCTTGGTTCCTTTGCCAGGTTTCTCCAGTAAATTCCAGCCCCCTCGTGTCTGTATTCTGTATCCTTACTTGCAGTCATCTCCATTGGCAAAATCTCCTTTCTCCATTCTTGTACTGGCTTAGTTCTTAGAATACTTTCTCTTATTTTATGAATATAATATTCTATATAGTTATTATTATTCTCATTAAGGATCTGCATACAAAATCCCTGTCAATCTCTGTTTATTGAACTTTCCACCTGCTTCATCATTATCCCTTTCCACTTTGATTTATAACCTTCCTCTTGTGTGTTTTGTATATGAGTCTTAATTATGTAGCTCTAAAATATCCAGTCAATTCAAGTAAACCTAAACCACCTTGTTCTATTGGAAGGCTCAACTTATCCCACTTAACTCTTTCCTTCTTTCCCTCACAGATACATTATTTCAATATCTCTATTGTCATCCCTGTATACAAGACTAAAGGGACTAAAACATTTTTACTGCTTGTATCTTACTATCCGTATCCATATAATAAGAATTTCCAGTTTCTCAATTTTTGAATTATTTTTTGTTTAATCTCTTCCCACATATTCTTAGCTGCCATAACAGAAGCTTTTTTAATCCATACTCCTAAATACTTCATCTTATCATGTCCCCATAAATATGGGTATTGCTAAACCAATTCATGTGTGGGTACATACTTTATGGTTATAGCCTTTATTTTATCTTCATTCATTTTATAACTTGAAAAGACTTGAAACTGTCTGAAAATGTTCCAGAACACTGAGATGTCCTTTTCTGAATGTATCAGGTACAAAATAATACCATCTGCAAATGAACACAATTTTTCTTGATTATCACACCAATTATATCCTTGGATTTCTTAGTTCCTTATTTTCTTTCCTTCCTATAACCTTCTAATTAACCTTATTATTGTATCAGAGAATGCAAATGCTTCCATTCCCGTACTCATAAAATCCCATCTTACGCCATCAAATGCTTTTTCTGCATCAAGGCCCACCAACAACAGAGATATTTTTTACATTTGTCTTCCCGCTGGATCATCATTGTTCTATTAATGTTTACAAATGTTTGTCACCCCTCCACAAAATTACAGTGATCCATATCTATCAATTTTGGCAACACTTTTGCCATTCTTTTAGCAAGTATTGACATAAACACTTTATATTTGTGGTTTAAAAATTGAAATGGGTATATATGAAGCTGGGTCTGAAGAGTCATTGCTCTCTTTAGTTATCACAGTCACTACAACTTTCTTCCAAGATGTTGGTGCTCCCCCTTCTTTTAAAATACTGTCAAGTAAAATCTTCCAAATCTTTACCACTTTCTTCTCTCCTAATTTCCAACCTTCCACAGGAATACCATCTGTTCCTGGTGACTTTTCTGAATATTGATTCTACATCACTGTTTTTATTTCATTACCTCCTATCTTAACTGTTTGTTGCTGAGCCTTGTCTACCTCTAACCTTGGCATAATTAAGTCTTCCATAAAAATGTCCATTCATACTCTTTCTTGATTTCCACATTTCTCTGCTTTATACAAATTTTCATAAAATGTCTGGAATATCTCTAAAACCTCTACAGGATCTCTGGTTATTTTTCTTGTTATATGTTCCCTAAGTTTGGTAATAACCCTTTCAAAGTTCTGCTGCCCAAGTCATTTTGCTAAAAGGTTTTTGTGCTCAGGAGTTTTTATCAAAAATAGTTGCGTAACTGCAATCTTTCTAATCTCATACATATTATCCAGATGTTCCCTTATTTTCTCTTTAGCACTCTGCATTTGCTCCTCCTCTTGTTCAGAGAGATTCCCCTTATTCTTCAATATTTTATCCTTTGCCAGCCCCTCTATTTTCTATTACTTCTTAACCATATATCTTACTCTTTTATTCATACCTCTCAACTATCCAGATTTTTGCAGAATGTCTACATTTTTGCCTTATATTTTGTGTCTGTTCTCCATAAAATATGTGTTTTTCTGGCAAACCATTGAGTATTGACATCACTAAGTAATGCCAAACATTTGAGTGTCATCCTACATATCCTTCAGAAAATACATGCTTACCCATTACCTTTTATTCTAGATTCATAAGAGCAATATTTAAAACTTGTCCCTATTTTTCGGCCTTTGTAGCCCCATTATTTTTTGCTTTGTCCAGATTTGTTGTGCTAATAGGTTGAGAGGGATGCTTTTATTTCATCACAATGTTTAAACTCCATTTTCATGTTATCCCAGTCACTGGCTATAAATTTTAAAGATATTTCATAACTATCAAATAATTTCCTCTAACCATTCCTTAAATTCCTATCTTTTTATTAGGTGGGTGTGTAGGAAAGCACCAGTGTCTTATTTTTTTACTTCATTACCCTTCATTTTTATCTTAGTTTTTCTTGGTGCATGATCAGAATTAGCTACTGGATATGTGCCATAGCTTTCAATTAAATGCACGTGTTCCTGTGAAATATACTTTATAGCTAGTCTAGCCCAGTTATTGGTACCATGGGAATAATATGTAAATTCTGAGTTCCTACTTACTGAATTCACATCTTTCATACCAAATATTTTCATAAATATCTTCAGAAATGCACCCTCTTTTGTCACTTTGTCCCTTCTACATCCCCATACTATATGCTCACTATTGAAAATCAAATTCCAGTCCCCATCATTAAATAATATTCCTTGGTGAAAACTGATTATGCCTCCCCAAATTTTCTTAAGTTCTATAATAGCAGTTTTCAGTGGAATATAATAAATACATGCCATTGTAATCCTCCTCCCTTGCCAATAGCCCTTACTACCACAAACCTACCATTTTTTGTCATTTTTCCCCTTCTTATCACAATTGGTGCTCTTCTATCAACTAGTATAATTACTCCCCTTTTCCTTTGTCCATGATATTATGCTGAATATCCATTCTGAAATACTCTCTTTGTCAAATTCACATGCTCATTTCTTTCCAGATATATCTCCTGCAACATTGTTAGTTGCACTCTGCATTTCTTAATATGTCAATACTCTTTCCTGTTTATCATCAATTATAAAAATAATTTGTGTTCCATGATAATATGGACAGCATAGCCATCATGATAAAAAAACTATTGATCCCACCTTGTATACATGACAGTTTTTCTGAATTTGCATTTACAACTTTTGCTTTACATGCACATACTAATGTTTGGCAGGCTGATTTTTTTGTACAGTTGTTTCTTCTCATCTCTATTTGGATCTATGCTACATTTTCAAGACTTTTTGTTTTAATGAAAACCATCAAACAAAAAATTAAATACAAAGCACCCCATCTCTTATCAGCTTGAAACAAATAGACAAAACTATGTAGATCTTCAAAACATGCAGTTTAACCCTGCAGAAGGGAACAATTGCTCCAAACTGACGGCTGCACCTACAGGCATTATCTAACCTAAAATGAAGGTTACCCATGCTAAAATGCATACTACAGCCTGTGTTTCCACTTACACTGATTCCTGTCTGTTCTTTTCTTATCTCTCTTTCCCTCCCTGATATGAAAAACAGCTTGTATGTTTTCAGAAATCATTAACTTTTAGCCCTAGGAAAAAAGTGCTCTGACTTATCTTTAAACAAAACTAAATTGTACACTTTTCTATTAACTGCATTAAAGTATTAAGGCTGCTAGGAAGAATGTTACACCTCTTATTCACTTCACATAATTTCAAACTTAATTTTTTCGTTGAACCACTTGCCATTGTACCTTTAAATTTTGCACTTCCCTCAGCAAAGAATGCTCAGAATTCTCATGATTAGCAGGTTGCACCTGTAGACAGCTTTTCTCTATGGAAATGCACTCAGCAATGAGTATTTGTACATTTCATGCAGAAAAGAATGCAAGGCTGCCCTCAACTGCATACATCTCAACTCCACTGAACATTTGACAGTCAAAAATAAACAAGCTAATATCGTTGCAGTTGCAAGAAGCTTAGCATTTTAATGGCTTTCATCATTTTGTCTTATTTATAAAGCCTATATGTTTGCAAAAATACCTGTTTACAGCTTAAGCCTAAGGCAGTAATCCAGACATTCACCCCTGTAAATTAAAAAGAGAAAATGTCCTAACTACATACAATATAATCAATACACTTTTACACCACTCCCCCACCCCTGCAGCCCAGGATCACACCATATGAACATTAAACTTGCTTTTGTCCAGTCTTTTTTCTATTATTATACTGTAAAACATTTATTTCTTACATTTTAAAAGTACTCATTTACTTTAATATTTTTAACACATGCAACAATCACTGAAAAAACTCCCCCACATTTAAAATACAACTGACTACACACTACACAAACTGTTTTACTGTATATAACATACATTTTATATAATGAAATGTTTTATACAAGTACTAGTAAGAACAACATTGTTTTACTTACAGTTAGATTCTCTACTTTCAGTGTTCTAAACATTAGTGATATAAACCTATGGTAAATGCTTTACAGTCTACCTATAAGTTTAATAAAGTCAAAAAGTCCAGTATTTTTCAGCCACTTTTTATTGCAAAACCATAGTTCCCAAGTATGATAATATAGCCTTCCATTTATTCACTAATTTCAGAATTGCTGGTCTTCTTCCTGTTCATCTCCATGTCCCAGTACCAGATTCTGTTTCAAGTTCAAGGTCCTGCTGATTCTTCTAGTCAACACCTGTGCTTTTTTTCACTCTCTCAAGCATTTCCTTTAAAACATTGGAAAAGGTTTCAAGGCAAAGTCTCTCTATGAACCTTACAATCAGAAGAATGAGAAGGAGAATCCCCCTCTGCATGCTGACTCACTTTTTGTTGGATAAACTTTTTTTTATTTCCTTCTTAGCCTGTTATGTGTCAAAAATTACTTTGGTCCTCCAGGGAAAAAGCAAGTTGAAGACAGCTGGATACAATAGCCTGAATCTCAAAATTGCCTCTCAAAATTCCAGTTGCTGGGAAAATTTGCTTCCCTTCTGCCTGGTGTACAGTGAATAATCATTTTCTACAAACCTTCTGCTGAAACCAATTTTTAATACTTTGCTTTTCTGCCACAGTTTTGTCAGGATCAGTTCTTCCTGCTGATATGATTGTATCGTTCTAATATAGGTCTTGGCTGCTTTCTCATGGCCAGGTTTGGAGCATACACTTAACTGCCCTTTCAAATAACAAATTCTGCTATGGAACACCAGTCCAGTTACTTAATTGTGCTTTCATAGAATTAATACAGTCTGTTCCTTCCAGTTTCTCTAGCACAGCAGAAAATCTCAAATTTTCTCTGTGAGCACTGTCTTCTAACTCTACTGTTTTTTAAACAGTTGTTCTTGTTCATGTCAGCATCTGATTTTTGCAGTTTTATCAGTTCATCTGAATGGCTAGTTAAAGCTTCTATTTTTCTAGCCTTTTTGCTTGAATTGATATATACATATATTGTTTCATTTATTTTAATCATCTATGAATGCATTTGATTTATTTGTTCCTCTAAATTACTAGAAGCCATGTCTTTCCCAGACAGTTTGCTCTTCAGATTTTCTGGGTTGATTTTCTTTCAGGTTTCCAATTTTCCCAGGCACTGCATTTACTAGCCAGTAACTGAATTTTATTAAAAAAAAAAAAAAAAAAGGAGGAGATTCCTACTACAATCATTGAATCCCGCCAAGGGACTGGGTCACCAAGGGTTGTTAGGGTGGACAGGTCCTGCTTAAGAAAAAGCAAAAGACCAAGCATGTTACCCCTATTGCTGATGATCCCCAATGTGAATGGCAGGGTTTCACTCAAGGCTTGTTTAATGCCTTGATGGCCTTGAAACTTCTTCAACGGGTGTCAGTCCCTGCTCCTTCCTGGTTTTCCATGCCTGTTAAGAGGACAAGGGAATAGGATTCCTCAGTTGAAAACCTAGATTCTGGGGAAGAATGTCTTGCAAACTCCTCTCAAATTCCTTCAGGTCTAGTCTATGATTCAGAGTAAGAGGATTTTTGAGTCAAGATTCCTGCTTGGAAATTATTCTTTGTGGATGCTATTGCTATATGGTGGAGTTCTTTAAGTGGGATTGCTTCCAGGTCTCTGACATCCAAAGGAGATACTATGAGCATCTACAAATGGAGTGTCCTAAGCAGTCTACAGTTCCTCCTATTTTGGAAGCACTTTTGGACACCTGTTTTGCTGTTTGTATAATCTCTTGTCTCTCAGCCCCCAGCCCTGAAGAAACTGAACAGGTTCCACAAGGTGCCGGAGGACTGCAAATTCTTATTTAAATGTCCTTCTGTTGACCCTTCTATGGTTTCAGTCTCAACTGATAAGCTTTCTGAACTTTTGCCTTCTTCTAAGTTCCTTCCTTCTAATAAGGATAGTAGAGCTATGGAAAGAATGGATAAAATGTATATACTGCTGCTACCTTGTCATTTCAGACTACTAATTATCAAACTCACATGACCAGGTATGTCATGGCCCTCCTTTCTCAGATATCTATGGTTGTGTCTGATCTTCCTGATTCAAAAGTTTCTGCTCTTTTGTACCTGGGTACACTTCCAAGATTGCTTATCTCCCCATAAAATGCAGTTATGATGCTGCTGATGCCTCTACCAAGGCTGCTGCTTTTGGTTCTGTGATGAGACATTATTCTTCATCTTCAGGCCTTGCCTGATGATATTAAAGTGAAACTTTTGGATGCTCCTCTGGATAATAAAAATCTTTTTGGGACAGCTGCTGCTGACCTGTTGAAGTCCCTTCAGGAAAAGCATAAGGCCATGCAGGAACTCAAGCATATTTTTGTCAACCCTATACAGAAATTTCAGAGGAATTACCCTTCTAAATCTGTCTTTGTTTGTAGACAGACTAATCAGCCTCCCAAAGGTACGAAGAGGTCCAGGCATATTCCTCCTGCTAAGTACACTCAAATTCCTACATCTCGGGAGCCTTCCTTTCAGGACAAGCCTATACCTATTTGACATTTTGCCTGCTATTCCCCTTGGCCAGGTCCAGTTATCTTTACACCTATCTCTTTCTCTTTCTCTTCCAAACTGGCAACAGATCACCTCAGACTCTTGGGTGCTCTCTATCATTCATCAGGGATATTTCACGATATGGGAATCTCTTCCTCCCATTTCAAGCAACAAGTAGGAAGAGGTTTTTACTCCAGGATGTTTTTGGTACCTTGAAAGGAGGGAAATTGGAGACCAGTTCTGGATTTCTCTCTCCTCAACACTTTTCTCATGGTCCCTTCTTTCAGGATGCTGTCTCTTTATTTTGTTTCCTGTTCTTCTCCCAAGGTCTTCTTGGTCTCTCTAGACATCAAGGATGCCTATCTTTACATCCCTATTCACCCTCTCTTCAGGAAGTTTTTACATTTCTGTTTCTTCCTCTCATTTTCAGTTCTCTGTTTTGCCCTTTGTTCTGCCCTAAAGGTATTCACCTAATGACTTGCTACTGTCATTATCTTTTGCAGGCTTCAATGGATACAGATATTCCCTTATCTAGATGACCTGCTTATTCAAGCTCCTTCTTCCAACAGTGTTCTACAAGATCTTCACTTTACCACTTGTCTTTTACAAAGTCTGGGGTTCACCATCAGTTTCAAGATGTCTGTGCTTGCACATTTCCAGGATCATATTTTTCTCAGTTGTAGGATTCAGACCATGCCCATGTTGGCCTGTCTTCCTCAAACTCCTCAAACAATGCTTTGTCTCTGACAGCATTCTTCCAGTCACTTCTTCTTCTTTTCTCTCTCACATCCCAGGGAATTTCTCAGGATTCTAGGGTTAGTTTCCTCCAGCATTCCCATGCTTCCTCTTGCCTGGCTCCATATATGGATGCTTCAATAGTACCTCAGATTGATGTGGCTTTAATATTGCCATCCCCTGGAATTCTCTGTTCCTTTACATCCTTGTCTCAAATTAGAGCTCCTGTGGTGGATTCAGCAAATTTATCTAGATCTGGGACTTCTCTTTCATGTTCCAGTTCTTTCCCAAGAACTGTTTACAGACACCTCAAACCTAGGGTAGGATGCTAGTTGTGGCCTTCTGAAAGTCCAGGGTCTCTGGCCTCCTCATCAGAGGTCAGACCATAGCATAAAAGAGATAAGAGATCTGCTTCTGGCTCTGCAAACTTTTCATTCCCTTTTTCTCCCCAGCCCTCTGAAAATCTTCACAGACAATGCTGTGATGATGTGGTATACCAACAAGCAGGGAGGGTATGAGGTCTTATTTCCTTTGCAGGCTAGCTCTTCAGGCCTGTGATCTGGCTTTTAGGTATCAGATGACTCATCAGACAATTTACATTCCTTCAGAGCATAATCTAGAGGCAGACTCTCAGAGCAGGTCCAGAACACAGGCTCACAAATGGATGCTTCACAGAGATGTGTTTCTGAACGTAGTCCATTGGTGGGGTATTCCTCAGGCAGATTTTTTCGCCTCTCCTCTGAACAAACAAATTCTATTCTATTTGAGTCTACCAAGTCTTCTGACTTGGAAAGTGGGCATCCTGTCTTTCCTTGGAAGGGAATGTTTTTATATCCCCCCAACCATTCCACCCTACACCATTGATACAAGTTTTGCACAAGATCAGTCAGGACTCTCCTAAGAATGTGTTGGTGACTCCCTTTTGGCCAAGACAGAACTGTTTTCCCCTTCTTTTTTATCTGGCCAGGAGCAATCACTACAGTTACCTCACCTGGTGGATCTTCTCACACAAGACAAGGGATCTCTTATCCATCCTCACCAGTCCTCTCTTCAAATGACACTGTGGGTGATAGAGTTTTGATCCCGTTTAGGCACATCTTTTCTGTGGACATGCTACATGTTCTGCAGGAGGCTAGTAAACACAGTAGAAGAACATCATGTATGTCTAAATGGAAAAGATTTTCTGTTTGGTGTCTCTCTCATCACCAGGACCCCTTCTCAGTAAGGGTTCCTCTGGTTCTCTCTTATTTCTGTGATCTTCTGTATGCTGGCTTGGCATATTCTTCAGGTAAAGTTCACCTGATAGCTATCTCTGCTTGTCTGCCCTTAAACCCTTCTTTGACCTCTTGGTTTGAGGTCAAGCAATTTCTTAAAGGTATCCTTCATGTTAGGCCCCGAAAAAGACTATTCCTCCTTCTTGGGACCTCAGTTTTGTTCTTAAAAAAACGTACTCAGTTCTTGATCCAGCTTCCTTGCAATTTTATATTTGGAAGACTGTTCTGCTGTTGGTTCTTACTTTTGCCAAAAGAGTATCTGAGCTTCAGGCTGTTATGGCCATTCCTCTTTTTTAATTTTTTTTTTTTCACAGAGACAGAGTGTCTCTTTGTACTTATCCAAATGTTATGCCCAAGGAGGTTAATGAATTGTCACTTAATCAGTTATTCAACTTCCTCCCTTTTCTCCTTCTCTGCAGCTCAGAAATTATTTGGATAAATCAGAGGTTATTTGCAAATCTGAACAACTTTTTGTTTCTTTTCATCCCAGGACTTTGGGTTTAGCTGTTTTCAAGCAAACCATCTCCTCCTGGATCTCTGAGGCCATTTCCTTGTGGTATTCCTTCCATGGCAAATGTCTTTCTTTGTCTGTAAAGGCACATTTTACTAGGATGGTTGCCTGCTCTGGTGCCTTTTTCAAGGCTTTGGACACCAGTTCCATCACTGAAGCTGGTACTTGGTTCTCTGTTCATACTTTTACTATGCATTATAAATTGGATGTTGTTTCCAGGGCCAGGGCAGGTTTTACCAGAGCTATCCTGCATGGGTTTATAGAGGGCTCTTCTGTACCTTCCTACTCCCCCAGTCTTCTTTTTAGCTCCTGTACTCTCCCCATGGCAAAGAATATTGCAGCAGTGATATGGAAGGACATAATACAGTCATGTAAAATCTTGCCATAGCAGTAGATGTTCTTCTGTTCATTTTTGTAGTCTTCATTCCCTTCCTCCTTGCCCCTACTGTTATGGCTCTTGGCCCTGTCTTTTGTTACCCTCCTGATCAAGGGACTTTCGATCCCTTTCCCATCTGAAATTTTTTTCTTCTGGATGTACATGTTCTATGTTGCCTTCAGGGTATTTTGTTCTTCCTGGGGCAATATAGCTCTGAGTATTTGCATTCATATGTCACCCTTATTCCCTATGCTCTATTCGGAGAGCATACATGTGATGTATGGCGCCTATACAATCTAAAGACTTTGCTATATTGGCTGGACATTGGTTTATCCTTGTCAGGAGATCCCTTAGGTGAAAAATAATGCAACAGTGAAGAGAAAGACATGTACTGTCATGGTAAGATTTTACATGACTGTACTTTATGAGAGCTGGGGGGGATTGTCTCATCTTATAGTTACAGTTACAGAAGGGGTGTAAGGAAGTGTGGTGAAATAGAGGCTAGAGAAAAAAGATGCATGTGTGCGGAATGAACTGATAGAAGTGGGAGTGGTATATATATATATATATATATATATATATATATATATATATATATATATGTCAGTTCATGTGATGACTGTCTTTTACTTATACTTTTATGTTCAAGGTTGTTATAGCAACATTCCTAAAATAGCATATGTTTCAGTACACTGTAAAGTTTTTAATCACCTATCTAAATAATTGCAAATGTTTCAGCTAAAAAAAGCTGCCAAACATCATTTTGCTATGACTTGCCAAAAAACAAAAGACACAGACACCAAAGTTATCACTACTGTCATTGTTGCAGAAATTCATAAAATGAATAGGAAATATTCAGTGGCAGATGTCATTTTCATCTTATTATCTTTTCAATAGTTGAATGTCCCTAGAAGCATATACTCAGTGTGAGCTGTTAGTAGAAACTTGGCTGTAATGCAAAGTTTGCCACACACCCTGTTCTGTTACATGCTTGCTAAGGTAAACGGTCAGCTCTCTATGTATCCCAAGTTCACTGGTCAGTCCTAGGCCTAGATCTTCAGCAGCGTTAAGTACAAACATTTTTCCTTGTTTCATTTACAGAGCTTAATGGTGTGCAAGTTTGTACTTTTACTAATGATGTCCCAAAAGAAAATTACAAGCAGTTGTTCTTGTGGGCATCAGAATGTACTATTAAATACAAAATCGTACGTTTGATAATACTGAGAAATCTGCTAAATGTAACAAAAAAAAAAAGTTTAGTTAGAAGAAAAAAAAAAACAAATAAAACTTTAGTTAGAAGAGTTGGAAACGTACAAGGCTTAGTTGTTCTTGATCCGGCTCCTTTTGTTTCACCTTCCATTGCACAGAAATCTGTATCTAAGATTGAAGATCTGCCTAAAAAGAAAGTTTCTAAGAAGTTCTAAAATTAAAAACCATTCAGCATCTTGTTTTTTTTTTCTAAGAAAAGGAAGACATACAGGGAGTCTTCCAATCAAAGGTAAAAGAAGTACAGTCCCTACATCAGTTAATGTCTGTGACTAAGGGGCCCAGGCCTGTTCAGCCAAGTGACTCCGCTGATAACTGGTATTAACATTCATTCCTTCACTCCATAGGATAAAATCTGTGTTCATTCTCCTGTTATCCCTCCCACCTCAGTGACACAAAAGTGGGATCCAGGAAAGAGAGAGGGGGAGGCATGGCTTAATCAGAGTGCCCTGATTCCCATCATCTTTGTTAAAATGTCACTTGAAACTGGAACCTTCCAAACTGAAAAAAAAATAAATCTATCATCATGAATGTTAGTTCACATGCATCCAGTGCAGAACCTAAGAAGAATTTGTACCCACTTTTAGCCACAAGATTCTCCATGCTGCTAACTCTCCTTCACTGGATAATTGCATAGATTTTATGGTAGGGATGCACAACAACTGGACAATGACATGGTTGATACTTGTATTGCAAGAGCTGATCATTTAACGTTAGTTCATAGTCAGTATCTGGTTGTCTCATATTAGTGTGTCTAATAATCAGACATTGTTTACCCGGGTATATAATGGTACTCCTGTATTTCCTGTGCATTATTCAGAGTTCTTCCAGGAATACTTTGCATCACTCCAAAAGGCTACTTAAGCTGCAGTACCTCCTCCCAAGTTTTGAATATCAGGGACACAATAAAAAGTGTCAGTGTTACTCTGCTAGTGTGTCAAAAAGACCCCCATCCCCAAGCCTCTTTCTTCCATCTATTTATTTTACTTAGTTTATCTTTTGTTCATCAGGTTAGGTCCAGTGCTCTCTTTTCAGGGGAGAACTGAGATGGCATACTTACCGACTAGAGTAAATTTAGCCAGGATGTCAGGAAAGATCCCCTATTCTTTTCAATAATAAGTGCCAAGGGCTCTTTGACCTCCACCTGAGCTATCACTGGCTTAGGCAGATATGGCCTTGTTTTAAAGTCTCTTCCAAAGGAAGACATACCCAAGAGTGCAGTTCTCTGTAATGCTGCACTTTAGTGTCAGTAATGGAAAATCAGTCTAAGCATCAGGGATGGAGACAGAACCCACACTCTTCTGATCTTGTAGCATCAAAGCTGAGTGCGCTGACTGTTGAACTACTGACTTAAGTCTGATGAGCACAAACCAACCAAACTGCAAAACGAATATGAACAAACCAAGCTGGAAACTGGAAAAGCTGCAACAATTTATTCCGGTACCTCGGCTGAATGCCTTCAAAGGAATAAGTACATTACTGCTTGCTGCATCTTATATATTGCTGTGTAACACCAATTAATGTAATTAAACAATCACAAGAGTTAATAGACCCATAGAATTAAAGAGACACAGTGTGAATACATGTAAAATATCATGAAACACTATAAATATATACAAAAATTCCTTACAAAACATATATAAACAAAGTTATATTAATCAGATAGTAAGATTAACTTCTAAGTTCATACCCCTTGGTTTTAAAGTGCCAAATTTTAAAATAAACCTGCTTTCCAAATTTAAAAGATTCTGTAAATAATTCCCAGTGTTGTGAAATTCAGGTTTTGCTAAGGCACAAAAAAATAAAGAATCCAACACTCCATTATGAAATGAGTTAAAATGTTCAGAGATTGGGCTGTCAATCCTAACATTTCGAATGTCACCTAAATGTTCTAAGACACGTATTTTTAATTGACGTTTAGTCTGGCCAATGTAGTATTTGGGTGGAACACAGTCACAACCAATAATATACACTACCCCACATGATTTGCAATTAAAATAATTATGAGCAGTATATTTGACCCCATTAATCAGACTACCTGATAAGTTTTTTACTTTTGAACAGATCTTACATTTTCCACATCTAAACATACCATGTGGCAGATTGTTATTAATAGCGCCAGATGAAACGCAACTATTCAATTTTGATTTAAAAATTTCCTTTAAATTGGCATACCTGCCATAAGAAAAGAAAACATGATTTGGGAACAAATGACCTATCTCCTCATTATTGCAAACAATTGGCCATAAAAAATCTACAATGTCTTTCAATATCATAGAAAAAGGGGAAAATTTTGTGACAAAGAATATATTGTCAATATTCTCACAACCAACCTCATAATCCCCAGACCTTTTTTGAAATACTTTCTTTAAAATATTGCCTCTCTTGTTAGGATTTAATAATCTATCTAGACTTTTACCAATTAAGCTTTCAGAATAACCTCTCATAAACAATCTATGTCTGACATTTTCAAATTCCAAGTCCCAGAAAATTTTTTTTCAGAAGTGTGTTCCTTGATGCGTTTAAATTCCCCGAAGGGGAGTGCCTCAATTAAATGCACTGGATGAGCACTACTCGCATGTAAAAAATTATTAGAGGCTGTGTGCTTCCTAAATGGTCTAAACTGAACTTCTCCTTCTATATCTACATACAATAAAATATCCAAGAATTGGATTTCACGATTGTTCACACTGTATGTAAATTCCAAACCAAATTTATTTTGATGGAGGCTAACTATAAATTCATCAAATTCCAATTTGTCACCCTTACAGATAAAGATCAAATCATCAATATATCTGTAATAAGAGACAACATTTTTCTGAAAAAAATCTAGGGTATATAAAAAACTAATTTCAAAATAAGACATGAACAGAATTGCATAAGTGGGGACGAAATTAGCATCAAAGCTGAGTGCGCTGACTGTTGAACTACTGACTTAAGTCTGATGAGCCTCATACACAAAGCCATGGAAAGACTTCTCATGGAATTAATCAATCAGATTATAGGGAACCTCCAAACAGTGAACCCATCTCTGTTTGGATTCGTCAAGGGCAGGTCGTGCTTACTCAACCTGGTGGATTTTTTTGAAAAGGTCACCAAAGCAATGGATGAAGACAAAACAGTACACACTGCCCTTCACCTGGCCAAAGGCTTTGACACAATTCCCCACAAAGGCATAGTAGAAAAGCTAAATAAACTGGAAATAAACTCCTGTGTCACCCACTAGATTGCCAACTGGCTTACAGATAGGATGCATATAGATCAAAATAGGAGAAGTTATCTGGACAAATAGACCAGTCACCAGTGGAGTCCCCCCAGGGTTCTGTGCTGTCCTGTTTGTTATCTACTTTTCGGAAGTAAACGCCAATGCCAAAGGGTTCTAGCTTGACTAATTTTGCAAATGACTGTAAGCTAGGAGCAGTCATTGAATCCCCAAATGTCTTGGCCATCCTGCATAAAGATTTATTTCAAATAACTGGTGTCAGAATCATGGGTTGAAACTAAATGCATTATTGTGTCCCTTGGGAAGTCATCTATCTTAGGGAACTAGCACATTGACAATACGCTCCTAAGAATTGACCCAGTTGTTCAGGATTTGGGAACGTATGTGGACAGTGACCTATCTTTTGACAAACATGTGTCTGTTATAATAGTCATTCTATATTGTACAACTTGTAAACAAAGGGATTGTGTCTAGTTCTAGGGATGTCATTGTCCCCCTTTACTCAGCCCTCATTAGACCAGTTATTGAATATAATGCCCCCTTTGGCATGCATCTGTCCAGACACATACAACAACTGGAATGCCCACAAAAATACCTTACTTAAAGGATGCAAGGCTTAAACAACATGTCCTACATGGACCAACTCAAAGCTCTGTCATTGTACTCGGTATGCTGTGCCTTTCATACAAGACATTCTCCAACCCAATACTGATGGATTTACTGCATATCAGCAAGTCAAATGGCATCAGAAATACATGGTCTAGGATTCTAAACCTCATCTGCAACATCAGTAGAAAGATTTGCAGGGATAGGCATATTTCACAGAGGATACCATTGTGGTAAAACAGACTCCCCATCCACATAAAACAAAGTTCATGCCTGGCCATTTTCAAGTTCAGCTGAGATCTGCAGATGGAAAACAGAGCATTTACTCCAGGACTGGCCCCTGTACTACTAATGTTTTATCCCATGCATGGGTCCCCTCAAATTATCTATGGTATGAGCCCAGTTATTCTCATTAAGGGTAATATATAATTATCAACCATTGGATGTGTAAGGACAGTCTATAACCAAATGGGATAGGTTATTTTGAGCACAGAAAGGGAAATCGTCTAGGCTTAAAATGTCCCACAAGGGCAGCTAGCCTAGTACTTATATATGAACCTATAAGTTCAGAGGAAGATCAAAAGTCTATGACTTATACAGACCCAAATTGTGCCCCATGGTTACTATGGATATGGAATCTAAAGATGAGAATTTTTCTTTTTTGGCTGTCTCCCAGATGTTGTATCATCTTCTAACATGCTAAATTTGAAAAGCTTCAGTTTAACTGGGTAACTTAAGAGTTCTCCTCATGTTCGAAACAAAAAAAAAATTATGAGCTACTGAAACTTAAAATGCCCAAACCACTTGAATTTTGTGATTGAGAAGCTAACCCAAAGTCCCTTTGAGGCTGTTAACAGAAGTATGTCTCTTGGACAGCATGCTTCTTAGTAGCGTTTACCTCAGTGATAACAATTTATGGAATGCAGACCTCAGTGTATAAAGAAATATACATAGTTTTCCATAAGGCCCAAATGTCTTTGATAATAAATCCCTCCTTTAATGCCAAAAAAGTCATAGCTGGATTTTATTTTAACTGATCCTTCTACATGCCTCCCGTTTTAGTTAAACATGAAATGAGGACAAGATCATTTTGCACACTGTATATGTTCACAGACAATCAGATGACATACTGGGATGACTAAACCACTAAGACATGGTGAGCAGCAGTTTGCATCTTTTATGAAAGGAAAAACAAGATCATCCAGTCAACAAAAACAACATTCCAAAGTGGATGAGAAGTACTCAGAAGTTTGACTGGGGAGGTAAGTATTTACTTCACCGGGTCTGCAGCCATTACTGCAACTGTCTTTAAAAAGGCATCAGTCCAAAACCTTTGGGAGATTGCCACTTGAACATCCATTCCCAGATTTTCTAAACATGATCTTGACCACCTGTCCTTTTTGGAGGGTTTAGGTACAATGCTTCATAGCCTCCAATTTATCTAACTAATTACAGAAGTAACAATCTTTACAATAAACATAGAACAAATGTGTGACTATACTCAACATAACAGTAGATGTTGAAATAAAAGATCATTGCAGTAGAACTGTCTCCATCTCTGCCTCCCCCAAACATACACATTTTGGGTTTCATAGTCTTTCTGTATAGTTAGCATACTTTGTATATCGTTATTACAGGTTTTATACAACAGATAAATAAGACACTTTGGCATGATAGAGTCATATCTCAACATATCCCTGACTTCTGTAACAAACTTCCATTACATGTCAAGCAGAGTTATCACCCATGCCACCTTCAAGGTAAAGCTAGATAATTGCATAGACAGCCTCAAATTCTCACCTGGATTATCTTGTCTTGCCCCTCCTTGATGCTAGAAAGAATTTTTTATAGGGTTTTTTACTTAAGCTTGAAATAGTCTGCAGACTTATTGGCTAGTACTTTTCTATGAACCTATACATGCATTTGAAATTTTGTACTTAGCTCCTGGCACGTTAACATCCATATTTATTGTACTCCTTAGCATTATAATTTGGGCTTTATTACAATGTTTTTGATATGTTTTTCAGTAAAATTATATCATGTTCTTTACCTTTTGTGGCCTAAGATTAGGACTTCAAGGCTGCATTATCCATTTGTTTGAGAATTCATTAGTATTCTTACACTGTTTATCACTTTCTGAATGCCAGAAAATAAAAGGATGTACTAGGCATTCTTTTTCACAGCCATTCTCCCCTTAAGAGCTGTCCATTTCCATTAAAAGTAAGTTATTTTTGAGCTCCTGATGCCTTTTCATTCACATAAAACTTTTTAAATGAAATATGGATAAGGGGACCTATTTGAGACATAAAATATTACTTCTAAAACTCTTGACATGTCCTACATTTTGTAAGTGAATTGTATAGATGGATTGAAAGATATTTAACAAAAATGCAAATTATGTAACGCAAATAGACTATTGCAGAGATTCATAGTCACTGCCTGCAATAAAAAAATCTGTGACAATGTGAAGTATTGCCAGCTATGCCAGGAGAAGTAGGGCAGTGGATGTGTAACATGCCAGCACAGTTAGCTGGCATTTAGTAAAGAATTGCATGTTATTTGTATATCAAACTGATTTGTAGAGATATCATTGTTACAAAATGTATTTGTAAAGCTGCTTATGTTAAAAATGCACCAACAGTGTGTCCTGCTGGACAGAAAAATAAATACACTTGTATGTCAGACTGTATTATAACTATTGAAATTAATATTGTAACACATGATACTGGAAGAGAAGAGGTTAAGCCCAGCTCCAGCTAACTTTAAAAAATATATATAACAGTAAATTACTTAATTTAGGCCATAAAGAGTGTATCTTACAGTTCTGATTGCAGCCAGAGAAGAAATGTCTGTGCCAGAGAATGGTTTATTAGCTCCTGTAGGAAGAGTGGAAATGTTTTATAGCTTTATGAAGCTGCAACAGATCTTAGCAAAGCTCTATGTGTGTGTGTTATTGACACACATATGCAACATTCTTGGTCAGTTGCTAGGAAACAGGTACTACAGGAGCCAGAAGTCAGATAACCAGATGTATGTGATTTTGTTCTCTAATCCAGGTCAAAAATGATGTTTTAATACTAGATGAGTTTGATGTATCAAGGTAGTCTTCTTTTGGAACCTAACAAAGAAGGACTGCTCACCTAATTCATCTTCCTTTGCTCTAGTAAGTGACCAGGGAATAGTAATTCTTTAGATCAGTCGGGAAAATATAGTGAGATTAGTTAAGTACTGTTTTTCTGTATCTGTGTAAATCTATTCATCTGTGTTATTTTAACATTTTCTGTGATTGAAACCCTGGTGTTTACTCTAAATAGATATTCCATATTTTCATGCTATTTTAGTATTTGTTATTAAATATATTTAAACTTTGCATTGTGGCTGGTCCTTTAGAGAATATTTTAACATTTGAGAGTACTTGTATCTATTTGCTGACTCTATGGCTACTCCTGAAAGCCTTACTGCATTGGTAAACACTATCACTGGTATTAATATTAATTTCACTTAGTATAATTGGTTACTCTTGTAAGAGCCTTACAGTAGCTGGCTTTGGAGTGTCTAGTGGCAGTCAGAAGTGTGTGCATCAAGAGATGGTGCTGGAGGACTTTGCTTGGACACTCGGCTGAGGACTCTACTCTACTCTACAGCTGTGTCAGTATGGAGTCTCACAGTAGCCCTGGAAACGAAGTGAGAAAGAAATCCAGATCCCAAACTGAGTGTGTTCCCTGTGTGCTCTTAAGGGAAAAATAAGGGAAATTGTGCATGATGCAGAGAGCTGCATCTGGAAATACTGTGTATCTATTTTTGTTCCAAGTGAACATCCCTCTCCAGTGTCAGTGGTGAGTATTCAGTCTCCTTGATTACTGGCCAAGAGAGGGGACATTACTCCAGCTATAGTGTAAAGGGAAGCTTGCTCACTGAGTTGGTAGAATCATGTCTGTCAGCTGGAGCTTGGTTCATCCAAGTAAAATAAAAACCAAGTATAGGGTAGTGTACCATTCATTAATACAGTTCACAGAGCACTGAGCACTGTAAGCAGCACTGGGGAATGTGAACAACTGGCCAGATGCACAGTCAGGTGGCTCTGTCCCCCACATTTTTGTAGGACTGTGGGTGCACAGGAGGGGGGGGCTACAGCATCCTGCATACCTTATATTAGTACAGGGTTTATAATTGTTTGGGAGATGTTATACTGACAGTCACAATGTGCACAGCACTACAATATGTGTGTTCTGTTAGTACAGACTAATGTAAAATTTTAAAAGACAGGATGTTGGGAGATGCTCAGAACACAGCACAGCAACACAGTAGCTTGTTTCTCCAACTAGTATGACATGTGTACGTTTGTTAAACTTGTTAGAGTCTCATAAATCTCTGTTTATCAGGGGTGACCTGGGGGCAATGCTTTGCTAAGGGACTCACTTTGTGTTGCATACTCTGGAAGTGGCTGCTGAATGATCTAACCAAGATCTCCATACAACATAAAGCTTAACAGCAGCTCATACTCTTACATTTCTGTGCTACGCTGCTGATTATAATCTGTATGTCTGCACCCCAAGAGTGCATAAGGCATTGTGTGGAGAAGATATAATTTTACACAAAGGGCATACAATAGGGAATTGCTGTGCAATTTCCACTGAAATGGCATCTGTGTGCCCACAAAATCTTACCTTTAAGAGCAGAGCTACACCATGTGTCATGCAGGGGGTGGTCATATGCACTGCGGACCACTGCTGCTAGACTGGTATGCAGAAAAGATCTATACTGGAGTGTATTGTGCTCCGCATGCATTCATGGGAACTAGTGCTCATCTGCACTCATTGTGAGCTTAATAGTCACTGACCACAAAGTCCTGCCACATTAGGTACACTTACTGCATTTTACTGCTGTCAGTAATGTACATCACAATGGTTATTCTGCTAAGCTTCACAGCTATACAAGGGTGAAAAATGAAGCATTATTTACTTTGCAGGCCATATATCTGTATTATGCAGGAGCACTTGCTGTGGCAGTTTGCAAATGTAGTGACAATCCTACATGGGTAATTTAAAAGAAACTTGTTTTAATTTGTACGCTGCAGTGTCTGTGTGTGGGAGCTCACATGTGTGTGAGTCTGTATGTGTATTTGTGTGTGAGAGGCTCAGGTCTACAGTGCTATTACACAGGAGCAGAGTAGAATGTTTCCTGCTGTACCTCCTGTACAACTACAATACATCTCAGGCTCTATAGGTATCCTTAGTATGCAGCATAGCTGGCTCTGAATTATGGTAGCACTGTTATTCATGCTGTGCAACTCATTTCCTTGTGTACTGCATACGAGCTGCTTGCTCGACACATATTTGCAAAGGGAGTTGGAGGAAGAATACTGACTCATTTTTAGAGATGTAGGCAGCAGTTCAGAGTACGCATATTCTAACAGAATGGAGAGAAGAACTGTGACAATTGGCACAGTCATGTCATATTGTAAGAACAAGGTCCACTGCGGTGGGAAGAAGAGGAGGAGGAGGGAGAGAAAAACAAAATTATGATATTTCAAAAGACTTAACCAGCACACTTTGATGTAGAACAAATGGTAAAATATTTCTAATTAAGTGAGTGATACAAAGATGTTAATGCTGTATTGAAGTTTAATGCATATTAAAATGTTTTTCATTATGGTTTTTTAAGTAGAAGTTCTGAAGTTGTTCTCAAATGACAGTGATAAAATATTCAGCTGCTATCAAATCAGCATGATTAATGTTTATATTGTCAGCAATGTTAAAAGCTGACTTTACAGTGCCTTTGTGGTACATAAACAGGTCTACTTTGGAAGACTGAAATACCAGAAGACCAACTGTTAAAATCCCAAGACAAGAAAGCCCACAGCTGCAGAAAACTGACATCCCAAAACACCGGCTTCCAATTCCAGGTATGAGACCACTTGGCCAATAGAAACAAAATTAAACCCGAAGCAATCTAAACCAAGCAGTGTGGGGGCTTTGCCCCCCACACCCCCCCTAAATATACCAACTCCAAGTTCACACTACAGCGGGCGTAAGAGGCAAAGTTCAGCATGGTGGCCAAGTAGTTACTTACCTGGAGTTGGAAGTCGGTGCTCCTGGACATCAGTTTTCTGTGGTTGTTGGCTTTCTTGTCTCAGGATTTTAACAGTTGATCCCTGGTATTTCAGTCTTCCAAAGTAGACCCATCTTACATGGCTGTGAGATTTGTTTTTTTAGGTACAGGGTTAAAAGAATCCACAAGTCATGAAAAAGCAACAGCAACACAGTGATAAACTGTTACTGACAGTATTTTAAGACAGGTAGTTAAACGTTGAAATTCAACAAGGACAAGTGAGAAAAAGTAGAAACAAAAAAACTCAGTGTCCATGAAGAACAATGTACAACCAAGTAGGATCTAGGTAATGTTTAGAAAATTTGTTTCTACAACCACCTCTAATGCATGAAATTGCTCACTGGATGATAACGATCAAGTGAGAAAAAGCAAGCAACTCAAATAACACCCTCAAGCATAAACTGAAAAAAAAGCTTTTATGTTGTGTTATGTGCAGCTGTAATGTCTCTGCATCAGTCTACGTGGTTTAGTACTATTCATAGTACATGGAGTGCAGTGATTACAGTCGGAAACATGGTAAAAATCACATCCCAGTTCAGCACTACTCAAGTATAAAACCTGCCTGACTTTAACAATGCCTAGTGGAGTGTTTAACAATAAATACCCTGTACGTGCCGATAACATCGAGTCTGCACTAAAGCAAAGAAGGCTAAGCCGTAAACAGCAGCAGTGGGCCATGAAACAGCTTGGTTTCAACTCCCATTTATGTGTGCTGTCTGCTAAAGTGCACGCAGCATTTTGAATTAAACTGCTTCCCTTCAACAGGGAATACATAAGGATGTCAAACATTCCCCCACTGCTGTACCAGCTTTCAAAGCCATGACAACACATTTTTTTTTATTTTGTATCTTAATTAGTAGTACATGGAGCAGATAAATGTCCATGAGCTAGAATTATATCTGGATCTCAGATTGCAACAAACTATTGCTTGTGCTTCACTCTCAAGGTGAATTTCTTGACATCCATGTCTTCAATACATAATATATACATTACAATCGGAGACCCAGTGATAATCCTCTATGTGACATGCTTTCCTTCCAACCTGCGTTAATGGGGCAGCCATTCTGATACAGGTTTGTTTTCATCCCAGGCTTCTTATTCCCACAGTGCCTCACAGTATTATATTATTTTGGCAATCCTTTTCTTTAAGTATCTTGTTACCACCAAGAACCATAGTATGACAAATCTATCATCTCTTGAACATTTTTCCTAAGAGTCTTGTTAGATGAATTTTTAAACACTATTCTTTTTTTTCCTTGGGGGAGAAATATCAGCTATGCAGAAGCAGTACAGATAACTATTGCTGTCTGTTAAAATGAAAGAGAAGGATCATAAAATGTTCTCCATGTATTTCTAAAAAAAGTCGACAATTCCTTGAAGAACTCTGAAAAGAAAGCCTGGGTTTAAGGTACTACACACCTATGTCACTGATAACAGGTAATCAAGGAACACAAAGGACAATAGGTAAAACGGTGACATATTGTGGGAGGAAAACCCCTCAATGGAAAACAAGGTCACATCAGAATGTTTCCCTCGGACTGTCACTTCGGTGTGGAGCCAGTTCTGAATTAATATTAATGCATACCTCTCAACTGTCCAGATTTTTGCCTCATGTTTTTGGTCTATTCTGCATAAAATTTGTAGTTTTCTGGCAAATCATTTAAGACTAAAGTTATTAACTATTGATATACACTTTAGTTTCAGACTTCATTTCCTTCAGAAAATGCATGTTAATGTAAAACTTGCTAGTCAAGTAACTTTCTAAGAGCAATATTTAAAATTTGCCCCTGATTTTGAGCCTTTTTCACCAATTTTTTTGGCTTTATCCCAACTTCTTGCTCTTAGAGGTTGAGAGCTATGATTATTGATGATGGGGGGGGGGGTAGTGCAGCACTTAAGATTAAGATATGCTCAAAGCCATGTTTATTTATTTATTAATTCTCAATTTGTTCTACATCTGTTCTTTATGGGACCATTCTGCTGTGTGCTGATGTTAAAGGAAGAGTATCTCTATTTTACTTAGTGGTGGTTATTGTTTATGCTGATCTATAGTTTAAAGTCTTGATTCTTAAGATAAGTAGTGACTGTATATATGAGGAGCTTACAATACTGCAACAAAATTAAATGTATCTGGAACATTCCCTAAGCATCCTGGCTCATACAAAAGCCCACATTGCACTGCAGTAAATTAAAATTCTGATCAGGTGTTAGAGTTGTCAAAGTTTACTAAAGCAGAGTCCAACCACATAGACTAACCCACATGAAAATAATTAAGATGCACATCAGCATGTTTCTCTTTCTGTTTATTGATTTGCAGTCATAGCCAACATTTAAATACATTTATCACTGTACTTTTGCATTTAGTGTTATCCCATCACACTGTCACTGCCTAGAAGTTGTTAACTTTCAACTATACAAGGCAATTTTCCCCTGCAACATACTGAAGGATGGACTCACTTTTTCAGAAAGGCTGAACCAATAGGATACATAGGTTGGTTCAGTTAAGAGAAGCTTTTCTTTATCTTTTTATGAGACAAGACAGTTGGCTAATTACGCAGAAGAAGCCCAAATTTCTTCCAGAGCATTGGCCAGAATTATCGCTCAACAAAAATCCACCTCAGTTATAGGTTCATAGGTTCATAGGTTCATACTAAGCTATCTGCCTGAGGGCATTTATAAGCCTAGCCCATAGTTTTGTGGCTTACGCCACCCCTTTAGTTTGGAGAAACTATGCCCATTATTTTGCTGTGCCTCTGTCGAGCAGTGACACTGAGGTAACCCCTGGGGTGTATCTGCGATCTCCCATCCATTGGTCAAGATTCCTCTTGAACAAGGCCAGCGAGGTGCTCTGCCTCACATAAACCGGGATTTTGTTCCACAGCATAGGGAGTCTTTGGGTGATGAATCTATCCCTCCAGCACGTCCCATTAATAACAGTGTCGAGGTTTAAGTCTCCCGCCCTTGTGGCTCTGAGGGATCTAGATTTTTTGAGATGAAGCATGTTCATCAAATCTGGGTTTGACATGGCCTTGTATGTCAGGCATAGGTCACCTCTGAGCAAGCGGTAAGCAACTGAATATAACCGGAGTTCTTTCAGTCGGGCAGCATAAGACAGATTTTTGAGACCCTTTATCCTTTTGGTGAGGAACTTTTGTGGCCTCTCCAGCTGCTGCAAGTGTCGGGTCAGATACATTCCGAATGGGGCATTGTACTCGATCATTGGTCTGATGAGTGATGAGTATAGGGAGACTATGACTTCCCTTGATCTAGATGTGAATCCCTTCATGATAAGGTGGGCAATGTAGAAGGTCTTCCTAACTACTTTAGCAATATGAGTGTCGAATGAAAGGCTACTGTCAACCTGGGTTCCCAGGTCCCTAATAACTTCTTCTGTGTTCAGGGGATTGGCACCTATATGGTAGCTAGGGGTAACCTTATTTTTCCCGAAGGGTATGACTATGCATTTCTTGGCATTTAACTTTAGGCCATGGCTCTAGCACCAGTTATCCATTTCTGTGAGACCCTTCTGAAGGATATCTGTGTCGGATGTGTTTTTCCTCTGGCGCCCAACGCCCAGTTTGCAGTCATCTGCAAACTTTGTCAGCCATAACCCTCCTGTGTTTGCTTGTACTTCAGAAAAGTAGATGCCAAACAAGAGTGGGCCCAGGACTGAGCCCTGTGGGACACCACTTGTGACAGGCTTTGAGTCTGACATGGCGCCAGCAACTCTGACCCTGTGGGGTCTGTCACTCAGCCAATTTGCAACCCATCTTGTAATGTATGGGTTTACATTTAAGTTGATGAGTTTTTCAATGATACCCGAGTGAGGTATTGTATCAAAAGCCTTCGCCAGGTCTAGGTAGGCTGTATGGACTGCCTTTCCCTCGTCAATGGCCTTGGTGACTGTTTCGAAAAAGTCAACCAAGTTTAAAAGGCATGATCTGCCTTTGACAAAGCCAAACTGGGTTGGATCCAAAGTCTGCAAGTTCCCTATGTCTTTATTTATGAGATCCATTATGATCCTCTCCATGGCTTTGCAGATAAGGCTTGTCAAGCTAATGGGACGGTAATTTCCAGGGTCGGTGGAGGCACCGCCTTTGTGGAGTGGGACCACAGTCGCTGCGCCACTCCTGGGTACGTATCCGGAGGTGAGACTAAGATTAAACAGCTGTCCTAACTGTGGGTTTAATTCCTCGTTGAGTTCATGGAGCACACAGCCGGGGACACCATCAGGTCCCATGGATGCTGTGTTCTTTGCCTTGGAGAGAGCAGTTCTCACCTGGGCGTTAGAGATGTTTGGGGGGCTACAATCATTTGGTATAGATATCTCTCCTTTGGAGGGGGGAGAAGTTTGCACTGAACCTGTCAGCCAGTATGTTGGCAATGTCTGTAGGATCAGTAATCTTCACATCATTTTGAACTAATTCTGAGCATATCTGGGAGTTTCCTCCTAGGTTTCTGACATAGCTAAAGAATGCCTTATGGTTGTCTTTAGAGTCCTTAGCTATTTTTTTCTCAAAATTAGCTTTGGATGATTTTATGAGAGCTCATAGCTTTTTACTTATAGTGATCAGCGGTGTCTTACCTTTTAAGGATTTTGCTCTATCTTGTAGTAGCTTTCTCCTTTTGTTGTAGAGTTTGTTTATGGCTGGGGTCCACCAGACTGGACACTTGCCTTTGGTACAAAGAGTCTTTGTTTTGCTTGGGATTGCCTGATCCATGCAGCCCTGCAGGTGCTGATAGAAGGCATTTGTAAGTGATTCAGCGGTTTGAGTAATGTTAACCGCCGGCTCAGGGGCCTTAAAGGAGACCACACTAGTCTTTAGAAGTGTGAAGTCGGCTTCGAGAAGTTCTTTACTGTGGTCTTTTCATTTCGGTGGGGGGGATGAGGACCTCCAGCGAGATTAGTTTGTGATCAGATCTCACCAGTGAGGGGTATACTTCCGGCGTTGAACATTGTGCTCCCATGTTCGTGATGATGAGATCAAGTAGGTTTTCTCCTCTTGTGGGGATGGTGACTAGTTGTTCCATGGCATTTGAGTTTATGAATTCCAGGAACTTTTGGGCTAGAGTGTTTGGGCTTGAGTAGTGTTCCCAGTCTATATTAGGGTAGTTGAAGTCACCTAGTATGATGGTGTTCGGAGATACATTTATCCCCTCCAGTGTTTTCAGGAAGGCCATATGAGGTTCCTGAGTTTGCGAGGGTGGCCTGTAACATGCTACAAATTGCAGAGCAGTCTTGCCTATGGTTAATTGCACCTGGATGGTTTCCGATGCATCGTGCGATGCCACCAATCTTGAGGTGTGGGTGTCCTTGATGAATATGGATACCCCTCCTCCTTTCTTGGTATTGTCCGGGTTTTGGGGCCAGAACGCATGATATGAGGTAAAACCTGATAGTGCTGGGGTGCTCTCAGGAGCCTTGAACCAGGTTTCTGTCACAGCACAGACATCGATGTTCTCCATACTGAGAAGGGCCTCGAGCGTGCATCTTGAGGTTGAGACTTCTGGCATTGAGCAGCATTACCCTTAGTTTTTTCTTTGTTTTGTTCTAGGGTGGTAGGTTTAGAATTTGAGCCTTGCCTAAAAAGGCACTATGGGGTGGCAAGAGCCTTTGCCAAAATCCGGAATCCCAGGGTGACAAGTGCAAGCCATCCTGCGAAGCAGCGTGGCTTGTCCAGCATGTCATCCCAGGCAGACAGACATTGGATCCCCTTTGAATGACACCAGAGTTTAAGCCAATTGTTAAAGCTGATCATCTTATTTCTGTATTGTGGCATCATTCTTGGTGAAGGTAGGATACTGCTCAAGGTCAGGGTCATACCTGCTTGGGCTACATAATCAGAAAGCTCCTCTATGTCTCTTTTCATGTAGTCAAGAAGTGCGTACGTCTCAGGTCGTTAACACCAGCGTGGACAATGATTGAGTTGTACTTGTACCTGCTGTTGAGCGACCTGAGTACATGCGTTATGTGGCGGATTCTAGCACCCGACAGGCAGCTTACTGTGACCTTCTCCTTACTCAGTCTGGTGAGCGGGAAGTCAGTGTGTCTGACTATGGAGTCACCAATGACTAGTGTGTCTGGCATTGTGTTTGGCATTAAGGGTTGTGACTGCTTGACACTCTGACTGTGTGGTCTATGTGTTGCAGGTGTTGTGTTCTGAGGTGGTAGTTGTTTGGGTGTCTGCTTTGGTGGCCTCTGCTCTTTTGGTAGATTTTTGATCAGAGCCTCCGAGTATGTCTTTGTATGTTTATGTGTATGATTTGAGGTTGTGATGGTATTATGTGAGACTGGGTCTATAGTGTGTGTGGTTACCTTCTCCTCTTGTCTGGTCATGCCAGTCCTATGTTGAGAGAGCTCAGCCTCCAGTTTGGCCGTATAGTTGCATCTCTCGCATGTATTTGTGTTTTGTGGGAGGAGGAGAGGGTTGTCTGTGTACATGAGGCAATTGTAACATTGCCTCAATATTCCCAGGTTCACCAGCTGAGCAGGAGAGGACATTAGCAACTGATCCCTCGACATGCTAGAAGGAATAGACAGAAAAACTTAAGAAAAGGTTCTGGGGATGTGGGTGACCGAGAAATGGGGTTTGCTTTTGGGGTACTTTTTATAACAAGAGTGCTGTATCGAGGTGATAAGTACTGTAGGAGCAAGTGCTTAGCTATACAGATAGAGAATAGTCTACTTGGGAGTCAAGTAGAGATAATTTATAGTTGTAGGATACACTAAATAGAACAGTAGTATACTTTGAGGAAGGTAGTTTTAAGGAAAATTTGAAGAGTGGACTTTAGGTAGCCCTAATAGTTTAAATCTGATTAACCGCGCTGCCCTAGTGTGCAAAGGTAGCAGCTCAAAAAAGCAGCTTAAGCGTGCTTAATAGCAGGGGCTGGAAAAACAGGAAATGACCCAAAATGGCCGATGAATTACTAGTTGCTGCTTCTAACCACTCCTCTGAGGACAAACAAGCAGCTCAGTACTCCCCACTCCCACTGGTGAGTAAAGAAACTACCTTTGGCCACACAAGAAAATGGAGGAACACAGAAACCAAATACAAAGCCCAGGGATCAACAAAATCTGATCACTGGAACAACTAGCTAGGAAAGTTTAGGAAAAGAGAAATATTTTTTTGTTTTTTTTATTTTTGCAAACAGACGGAAAAAAATGCAGTAAATGCTTTGTTTTCGACTAAATTGATATCAAAGGCTGGTACACTTGAGTGTATTAGCCTGTTTGTTACTTTTAAGCAATACTTTAGCCCACAAGTGCAATCAACAATATAAGCTCACAAAAACAGGAAAATAAGGTAATAAAACAGTAATATAGGCACAAACAGTAGTGAAAAGCTCAAAAGATCGAAAATGCAAACTAAAAAGTTTAAAAATACTTATGATCAAGAAAGTTGCTTTTCTGCTCTCTGCTCGCTTAGGAACTCTGCAGGGGACCACTAGGAGCTATGCCTAGTTCTCTAATGCCAGAAAAGCCTGCCAAAGCGTGCTTTATAGCAGGGGCTGGAAAAACAGGAAATGACCCAAATGGCCGACAAATTACAAGTTGCTGCTTCTAACCACTCCTCTGAGGACAAACAAGCAGCTCAGTACTCCCCACTCCCACTGGTGAGTAAAGAAACTACCTTTGGCCACACAAGAAAATGGAGGAACACAGAAACCAAATACAAAGCCCAGGGATCAGCAAAATCTGATCACTGGAACAACTAGCTAGGAAAGTTTAGGAAAGGAGAAATATTTTTTGTTTTTTTTTTGCAAACAGACAGAAAAAAAGCAGTAAATGCTTTGTTTTCGACTAAATTGCTATCAAAGGCTGGTACACTTGAGTGTATTAGCCTGTTTGTTACTTTTAAGCAATACTTTAGCCCACAAGTGCAATCAACAATATAAGCTCACAAAAACAGGAAAATAAGGTAATAAAACAGTAATATAGGCACAAACAGTAGTCGAAAAGCTCAAAAGATCGAAAAATGCAAACTAAAAAGTTTAAAAAATACTTATGATCAAGAAAGTTGCTTTTTCTGCTCTCTGCTGGCTTAGGAACTCTGCAGGGGACCACGAGGAGCTATGCCTAGTTCTATGCCTAGTAAATTACCAAGGGAAAAACTATACAAAAAATGAGGAAATTATCAAAGTATTTGAACAAATATATACTCAAACATATGGAGAACAAACCCTACAAGCCTCGAAGGAGGATAGGGATCTTTTTCTTCAAAAACTAAAATTCCCTAAACTAGATTTAGATCAACAAAAAAAACTAATGAAGCCCGTTTCTATTAACGAGATAACCACAACAATTAAACATCTAAAACCACACAAGGCCCCAGGACCGGATGGTCTTACCTCAGAATTTTATAAATCCTTCAGTCCACTAGTTGCCAAATTATTATACCACGTGCTGAACAATATAATAAATAACAACATACATGATATTCACTTTAACGCCTCTAAAACTATTTTTATATTAAAAGACCAAGCGAACCCTAAAAATCCAGATAGCTATAGACCCATCTTTCTTCTAAATATAGACACCAAGATCCTGACCTCAATACTCGCAAACAGAGTTAAAAATCTGATAGAGAAAATCATATCTCCAGAACAATCTGGGTTTACACCAAGTAGACAGACCAGTGACAACATGCTAACATTAGAATCATTAATATCCTTTGCAAATCAGAGAAATACCAACATCTTCACAATGGTAGTAGATGCCCACAAGGCTTTTGATAGGGTCAATCTTGAATTCTTGCTGTAAACGTTCCCTCACTTTGACATACCTAAAAGATTTACACAGATCATTCAAATTCTCTATAGTAATCCATATACATCCCTGTATATATAAACAAAACATGGTCAAACAGAATTTCGATAAAAAATGGAACAAGACAAGGCTGCCCGCTATCACCCCTTTTTTTTTAAACCTTTACCTAGAACCCCTATTTCTATATATTAAACAAAATACATATCATAATCCCTCCTCAATACATAACTTCAAAGTTTATCTCTCAGCATTTGCAGACTATTTAAACATATACTTTACTACACCAAATTCAGACATGACCAAAATAATAAACACAATTGAACAATTCTATTACATGTCTAACTACAAATTAAACCTTAATAAAACAAATATATTCCCCTTAAGGCCACCTAGACTCATCTCCCTAATACCACTCTTAGACAAAATAAAAATAAAGAAGAAACCAAATACCTGGGGATTACTTTCTTTCAGAATAACAAGGAATACTACCTACATAACGTAACACTTAAATTGCAAAACATAACACAAGATTGTACAAGATGGAATAACCTTAAGCTACCATTTTTGTCTAAAGTATCAGTAATTAAAATGAACATACTACCTAGATTAATATATCTATTTATGACATCTCAGATAACTATACATAATAAATTATTCAAACAAATTCATACCTTTCTAGCAAAATTTGTATGGGAACCTAAAAAGACCAGAATCTCCTATCAAAAACTAACACTTCCCAAGAACAAAGGGGGTCTGAACTTGCTAGATTTCAAAACCTACTACTATATTATCAACAGTAATAGAATACTGAGAATAGCAGAGTATGACCCCCTCGGCAAAGACTGGTTCACCGGCCTGGGTAACAATATACTATAGGTACATAAAAACACTAGACATCAATCCCAAAGCGCTTCCCTTCCTAAATAAAAAAGATTTACAAGCCTATAACATAACAGAGCCACTAAAACATTCTATAAATATAACACAAAAACTTTTTCACTCCTTAAACCTTAGACAAGCTATGTTGATACTACAACCCCGCCATAAAAATCCTAACTTAAAAATAAATAACAAGATCCTAAACCTAGACTCCTTCCCTCGGTTAAAACATAAGAGAATCCAAGATATCTACCCATTCCTCAATAGCACAATTCATGAATTAAGAAGTAATCTAGACTTACCTAAAGTATATATAATAATTTTAAGACAAATCAAAGAGGTGTGTTCCAGTTACCTTCAAAACCTTACCATACTCGAAAGTGACATGGAAAACTGTACCCTACTTTGCAAGACTATGTTAATGTGAAGGAAAGCAATAACGAACTCATACAAAATGATAGGGTAAATCAAATTCCAGAAAGACCTTCTCTTCTCTAATTACTGGAGAAAATTAAAACCTGATATGGATGACCAGCAACTAGAAAAGGCAATCAACTTAACATTGAAAACTATTCCACTTAAAAAACTCTCTGACACGCAACTCATGATTAATAATAATGCGTATTTCACCCCAGCAATTCTTCACAGATTCAATGCAACTAAGTCCCCATACTGTCCACACTGTAAAGACCAGATTGCAGACCTAATACTGGATAATTCTGGAGTTGTAAATGCGTTTTCAAGCTTTGGAACTCCCTTAGGTTACAACTGCTAAAAATGGGGTATCAAGCATCAACACTAACATGGGAATTTACTCTTTTACACATCCTCCCGGCCAACATTTCAGGAAAACAAGCTAACCCACGTATAACGATTTTCTTATTAATGAAGCTATATATAGCTCGCAAATGGTTAGATCCTGTAAGTATCTCTTGGAAGGAATTCAAGAAATCTGCTATTAAACATCTACTAGCACATAAAATAGTACTGGACAAAAGAAACAAAAATATGAAAGCCTGAGCAATCTGGGAACAATCCTATAACATCTTATTAGAATAAAGCACCAGGTACACCATATCTTATGAACTGGAAGTATTCCCACGAGTACACAGCTTAACTATGGATGAAGTATCATTTTTGTATGTGCTGTTTTTAGACTAATGACATTAATTGGGAAAGCATCTTTGTTTATATTGTAATTAGGTATGTTGTATGACCTACATGTTTCTACTTTATCCACAGTGTATAGCATGCAAATATGGCCATTTTGTAAATGTGGAATGGTTATGGTTTTTGCAAATGTAAAACAAAAATAAAAATTATTGAAAAAAAAAAAAGAGAAGCTTTTCTGAGAGCAGTTTAAAATAATAGTTATGATACCATCTGCTGGCAGCTCATGAGGCTGCACCTCTACTAGACAGATGGCACTAACATAGCCATGCTTGAGAATAATGCGGATCAGCTGCTAACGGCATCAATTAGAATTCACCCATTTATTTTTGAAACCTTACAGCATTGCAGTCAGTCTATCAATAATGAGAGGCATTGTGTAGTGTTCAGCGAACCTGAAATCTGGTTATTGCATAACATTATCAGTACTGTAATCTAGGTTATCGGCCTGTAAGAAGTAAAAGGAAATGACCAGACTGTGACCCAGAGAATGGTGTGTGTGTGTGTGTGTGTGTGTGTGTGTGTGTGTGTGTGTGTGTGTGTGTGTGTGTTTACGAGTTCATGCGCGCATGTGTGTGCATGTGTGTGTTTGGCAGTAGCTGTTGCAAAACGTTTATTGAAAAGAGATACATGTTTCTTTGCATTTTATTTTATTTTTTAAGACAATTAATCTTACTGCTTAGTATGCAGTATAAACTGTCCACGAATGTCGTTCCATTTATCACATCACTCACATAACTGCTCAACATAAAATTAATATAGTCCATAGAGAAGAAGGAGAAATGAAAGCAACTACCAGGGTCCCACAGTGTTCAGCAGTTGGAAGTGTTCTATTTTAAACTCACATAAATGATAGTACAGATGGACTGGGAGAAAAAACATTTTTCTGTTACAGGTACATCAAGCATGCATACATGCATGGAAACAGGTCCGACGCCGAACGGTAAATCTGTACTTTTATTCACTGTAGTGCGATGTCGGAGTTAGTTATTTCATTTAGTAGGGGTATGGTGAGTGCAGGGGGTGCTCAGCCCCGCCCCCCTGCAAAAATGAAAAATATTATTATTACAGTAGAACACGACTCCAGTTGCTGTGTCATGGACGGGGTTCTTCAACATAAAATGTGCAGCATCTCTAATAAAGAGAACAGTATTTCATCCATAAAAATGGATATTTCTTTCCATTATGACAAGTCTCGCAGGATCTGTATATTCAGTCTCAGGATCATTCAGAACTCACATGTACAGGGGGTGATTTCCACATGTGTCAGTCAACAAGCAATGTATGCATGACGTTACTGGCAGATCTGCATGGCATGTCAATCATGCATCATTTCCATAGAACATTGTGGTCATCTGACATGTTAATCATTCAGACCACACCCACTTCTACACAAAATGACTTGGGGGGGGGGGGTTACTACAGTAAAACATTACCAAATGGACTAGAAGAAAAAAAATGTTTTTTCCTGCCCCACCAACAGCATTAGCTACTCCTGGTGCCTTGAACTCCTGTTCACCCAGAACAACTTTTTCATGTATATTTTTAACCATGGTAGAGCACTGATTCATCTGGCCTCAGCCCAGGAGCACTGCCTGCTTAATTGACTTGCTCAGAATTACACAATAGGCAAATGAGGGCTGAGAGAATCAAACCCTGGGCTACGTGATGAAGATTTATTAATAGCTCATAGCCCTAACCCTGTGTGATAACTGCCAGACATTTCCTCCCCAGGCAAGTCTCTTTACATAAGATTGAGCTGCAGTAAGGCTAACAAAAAGATGCTGTCAGCAAGAATGAAGATAAATGTGCAAAGCCTGAAGGAATTGTACAGTTTTATGTGGATTAAAACTAATGCTTTGACATACATTGTAGATACAAATGGAATATATAATCTTAAAAAACTATGTTCTTCCCCCTTTTCTTTTTTTTTTTTTTTTTTGTAAACATTCACAACCATTCACTACCACTCCAGTGCATTTATGTTGAAATTACTTTGCTACTGTATGTATTTCAGTTTGTATTTAATTAATTACTTTCTGTTTTCCTTTTACTTTGTTTGCAGTGTTGTAATATATGTATTTGCAAATGTTTTATTCCAAAATAAAATTTTGTAATATAGTTCTTTGACTGTAGTGTGTATTTGCCTATTTTGCTCTGGTCTTGCCTGAAAAGCATCACCGACCAGGGCCAGTTAAATAAATCAAACAAAATATATTCTAATAGTACACCATAAGAGAAAACTGAGGAAGGTCCACAAAGTAAGGGATAAAATACTGGCAATGACAAAAAAACAAAGCAAAAATAAAATGGAAGTAATCACATAAACGAGCTAAAGCTGTGACACTGATGTCAGTGAGAAATAATGAGACCAGAATGCACTGGGATGCACTGTTTCTGTGTTATGAACTGTTCTAAAACCATGCTAAAAATATTCAGAACTGTATCTTGGTCATCTAGTGCCCTGTGTGTTTCCCAAACTACTGGTGCCCCCCACCCCCCACTCTCAACTAAAAGTTGAGTGAAAAAGTTCATCTTGTTTTCTCAAGTCTTTTCAAACTTGTAAAAAAATTATTCTCCACTAAAGCTAGATTTAAATCAAAACACACATGGGTCTATAACTTTTTATCAAAGGTTCATTCCCACAAACCTTTGTTCATCGAACCATATACAACAAACATTCACTTCCACAAATGTTCAGTTCAACAAATTACTTTCCCAGGGAAAGTAATGAGTTGCCCAGCATTCACACTGTCACACAAAGTACAGTATTTTAAACCCACCACCCATGCCCTCAACCCCCCCCCAAACTATGTATACCAACTCCGAGATCACACTACAGCGGGGGAAAGGGCAAATATCTCATGCATGATACCCCTTCAAAACTGGGTATTATACAGCATCAAGCATTTCATGAATTCAGTTTTATTTTAACTTTATATCTGAAATAATAAACTAAGTGCATGCTGTAGTTAAGCATCACGACATATGGCTCTGAGATGTTTACTAGAAGATTTGAGTTTGAGATATATAGTCCTATATTCATACGTGAATTGTATGATAGGTTCATAGGTTCATAGATTAGTACTAGGCTAACTGCCCTTGTGAGCCATTTTAAGCCTAGCCAATTATCCCTTGTGAGACTCAAACCCTACACCTTGTGTTTGTAAGGTAAACACCTTAACGATTAGGCCACCCTCCCAACCCATTACATCACTAGTGTCTTCACCCCCACTGACCCACTCAACCTGCTCTGGTAATTCCAATCCCTTCATCCTATTATCACATTTATTTTGCCCCAACGTGAACTCATTAACCACCACACCCAAAGTGACTGAGTCCTCAGACAGGATGAGAGTCTTGTGACTTATTCATTTCCTGTCACCTGAGATCACCTATGTGCTGCCTGCACTGGGGGTTGAGGTTAGGCCCATACCTTCCAAGAATGAAAGTCCTATGTCTGATTTATTTTCCAGTCTCAAGTTCATTAAACCCATCTCTATTGAAAAATAATAGCTGGGTGGTAGAGATCAGGCTGTGCTGTTAGTCAAGGAGAATATCTCCTAAAGCCTTAACTCCAGTGGTAGTTCTTTATAGTCTCATTAACGCTGCAAACCTTTTGGAGGCAGTCATGCTACCACATAACTTCCACAGAGTATGCAACATACTGCTGGGTAGAATGTTCTTCGTTGGTTTATGCTTCATGGGTGCAATACCAAGTTCTCTCTCTGGGTGTCAACCAAATAAATGACAAGTCACAGCCACCTCCCCCCCTCCAGGAAGGGTGAGCTGTTATTAGCCACTAGGGTTGCCACCCCTCTATTTTTTTTCCGGACTATCCAGAAATCAAACTGATTCTCCGGTAGTCCGAAAAACACTGTACAAACTCCAGTATTCTGTTTCAAAAAAGGAAACAGACTATTGGAGTTTGTAAATCAGCTGATTTACTATGCTTTTTACAGAAAAGCATAGTAAATCAGCCAAAAACAGGCATCAGGAAAGGAAAAAGGGGGCCTTCCTCACCCGGTGATGTCATAGTGATGTCACATAATGGGCGGAATATGGGTGGGAGGGGTGGGGTGGGCAGGGTTACTGGTGATGCGAGGGGTGTGGCTTTACTCTGGTTTTAGCCACAATAAAAGGTAGCAACCCTATTAGTCACTCACTCTTGTCTTACCAGCTCTATTGAAATGTCGGCCCTCGAAATGCAAAGTGGCAATAAAAAAAAAACAGAAAACCAGTAAAAGAATGAGTCATGAAAATCGCTCTTCTCCTTAAAACTTCCTTTTGCAGGGGGGGGCTACCCCACCCAAACTTATATATACCATCTCCGAGATCACTATACCTTGGAGAAAAGAGAATTTTCTGAGAAATGTCACCTCGGACTAAGTATATTACGCCTGATCTTTCAGCCATTAAGTCTCCATGTTTCGGGATTCACTCTAGATTTCAAATGGTTATCCTTTTTCACTCTTTACCACAGAAGCAGGCATTATTAGTGTGTGTTTTTTATCAAATTTTAACAACAGATATTACCTCAAAGAATATATCTGTTAGTTTAAATGTTACAGCAAAATGAATTTTAATGCATCCATACATTTGAGATGCTGCTATATCTTTGCCTTTAGTGCTGTTCATTCATACAGAGCTATATAAAGCTAAATATTCAACTATCTTGTTCTAAAAATTGTATAATAACACTGAAGCAGTACAACATATTTTTATCCATTGGGTAGGGTCACACTCAAGACAGAATGACCATCACCAATTGAAAAACTACAACATTTTCAAAACAATCAGCTGACCATAAAAGTATATCTATCAGCTGTCTTCCCACTAACAAATATAAAAACTATCAAAAACAAATACAGAGTGCTGTGATGACTTTAGGCAAAAAAATGGAATACTTATTTTATGTAGAAGTAATAGTTCAATTTATATGATATAGCATAAAATAACATTAAATTATTCTTTATTAAAATTCAAGAGACAGATACTTCATTTCCTATGAAAGAAGAACAACTTAGGTATATTTACTTAGGTATATTTAAGGAAAAAACAAGAGCTGCTGAATAAGAGTGTGGAGTAAACCAAACATACTATGTAAGAAACAAGAATGAACTCCAAACTGCCACGGCTTTAAAGAATCAAATTTTAACATACAAACGGTGATATACAAATGGTGAGCGCTTCCGCAGTGTACAATACTGCTTCATCAGACCAATACAAAATAACAAAACTTACAAACAATATTTAAATAGTATAAAACCCAATCAGATAATAGATAAAAACCACATGATTCAAATTACAAAACTCTCATTCACTTCTTATAACAAGTCACATGACTTACATATCACTAATGAAGTCGCTTATATATCCCAAGCCCCCATTTCAGTGTCTTAGTGGGCGTGATTTTAAAACAGGTTTCAGTGATATCCTAGCATTTAAATCTGGTTCAACAAAAGCTCTAAGTAATAGTATCCATCTCTGTTCAGCACACTCAGTTTTATTTTTTACATCACCCTCCCTGTCATTTATACGTACTATTTCTAACACAAAAAACTTGTGTCACACAGTCCATCACATGCTTGGCTAGAGCATTTGTATCTTTCCCTTTTAAGATATCATCATGATGTTCTAATATTCTGTCTTTAAAAGCCTTATTAGTTTTGCCAATATAAAATGCAATGCAAACTGAACATTCCACACACACAACCATATTTTTCGTCCTGCAATTGGCAAAAAAATCTAAAACAATTTCAAAGCCATTAGCTTTATGTATATAGGATGTGCAATTTAGAATGACTACATGCAGAACAAGAGTTACATTTAAATGTTACCTTTCATTGTGAATACATATAAGTATCCTTTTCTGATTCTTATAACAAGGTTGTCATTTTAAAGATAAATTATTCCTAAAACTGAATCTATGTTGTGTGTCAATAACTTTCCTAATGTCCAGATTGACCAAGGTTTCTTGAAAATATCACATATAATATTTATATCTTTGGAAAAAGTGGTCTATTCTTGACTATATCAGATGAGGCATGCTGAATCTCATTATTTTTCCTAGAAAAGTAGGGTCTGTCTACCATCCCTAATTTTCAAGACTTCGCCTAGACAAAGATCAGCCTCTGTGCCATTGTAACCTCTATCCAAAACCTGAGCTGTAAGACTGGTAAAGGCTTTTTCAAGGTCAGCACCATCATCATGAAGTCTCGTGACTCTAAAAAAATGGCCTCTCAGTAAATTTTTGCTCACATCGCATACAAAATTACAGATTAGTTTCAGTACAGACAAAATATACAACAGGGGACTACTAATTTAACAATCTAATGTACTGAAATGCCATAGGCTCTGTCACAGAAACATTTACAAGAGGAATCTGCATGGAGATATTCTTTAAGAGCTTCCTTAAACCTGTTAATAGTTTCTTAGTTAATTTCATTAAGCAGGTATTCCCGGTTGCTGGTCCCAGTCTGGAGAAGGCTTTCTGACTCACTCAATGCTGTTTTGAATTGTGGGTGAACAACAGAAAAAAAAAACAGTTCTCCTCTGAGCTTCTTCGCCTTTGATAATAATTGTCATGCATGGGGGGGGGGGGGGGGTCTTACTTTGAAAGGTGGCCAGTAACTTTGTTTTAAAACCTTGAAAATGAAGGTGTTGAGATGAGAGGTAGCTTTATTAGTCATTGAAAGCCAGTTAGTGTTTTCAAGTAATTTATAATCATGGAGTAATGGATGTGCTAAAAGGATAAATCTATAAATGCTGTTCGCTGCTGTTTGTATCTTATGGATATTATAGGTTCATAGGTTCATACTAGGCTATCTGCCCAAGGGCATTTATAAGCCTAGCCCATATTTATATTTGGCTCCCTTTGTTTTTCTAGTTAAAATTAAACTATGCCTATTATTTTGCTGTGCTCTGCTGTGCCTCTGTCAAGCAGTGACACTGGTATATCTGCGATCCCCATCCCCATTCCCCATCCATTCTCTTGAACAAGGCCAGAGGTGTGCTCTGCCACATGTACCGTGATTGTTTTGTTCCACAGCATAGGGAGTCTTGTGATGAATCTGTCTCTCCAGCATGTTCTATTAATAACCGTGTCAAGGTTTTTCTCTCCTCCCTTGTGGTTCTCAGGGATCTAGATTTTTTGAGGTGAAGCATATTCATCAAATCAGGGTTTGACATGGCCTTAGAGACCCTATCCTTTTGGTGAGGAACTTTTGGGGCCTTTCCAGCTGCTGCAGGTGTCTGGTCAGATTGTTTGGGGGGGCTATCCTGGTATAGATATCTCTCCTTTTGGGGGGGAGGGGGGGCAGAATGTAATATGACAAAAGGAGCATAATCAAATTTAGGTATCAGTACATTTTCAGCAATGGATGAGCAAACCATTAGGGAGAGAAGATGAGTTATGCTGTAACAAAGTTTGAGCTGAAGTAGAACTTTATTAATTATCACTTTTGTGTGAGTTGTGGGAGGCCACGGTGGTGCAGCGGTTATCATTGTCACCTCACAGCAAGAGATTCTCTGGTTCGATCCTCGGCTAGGGTGCCTTCTGTGCAGAGTCTGCATGTCCTCCCCGTGGTCGCGTGGGTTTCCTCCGGGTGCTCCAGTTTCCTCCCACATCCCATAGATATGCTGTAGGTGAATTGGACACTCTAAATTGGCCCTAGGTGTGAGTGTGTGCATGTGTGTGCCTTCTGTGGAAGGTAGGGCCCCGGGCTGGCAACTCGACACTGTAAAACTCCACTGCCAATCATGAGCAGACAGGTGATCCGCTGTGGCGACCCCTATCCGGGAAAAGCCGAAAGAAGAAGAAGAAGACTTCTGTGTGAGTTGTAAAGGAAAATGAAGGGCTGAGAATACTGCCTAAGTACCTCTGTTGGGTAACACCAGGAACAGTTGCACCTTTCTGATCTGTTATGTGAATTGGGGAAATGGTGGGTGGGTAATTTCTTAGTAAAAGCAAAGATCATAAGATTAGTTTTCTTAAAGTTAGTTAGCAGTTTATTTGAGAAGGACAAGTTGCATAGTTAATTGAAATCATGCTGGAGTTTGTTATGTTGGTCAGTGTGGTTGGCAATGGATTGAAAGAGAAGTATTTCATCTGCATACATAACTACTTTGAGATTTGGTAGACCAAGAGGGAGTTTATTTATGAAGAGAGATAATAGAAAAGGGACTAAAACAGACCCTTGTGAAACTCCTGTGTTTAGAAAGTCAACTAGGGATAGAGAGTTTCTGTAGTAAACTTAAAAGGGTCTATCTAGTAGACAGCTTTGAAATCACTCAGTGGTGTTTTCACTAAAGTTCAGTTTTAATAATGTATTAAGAAGGATGCTGTGGTTGACTGTTTCAAAGGTCCTAGTCAAATCTACAGAGAGACCTGCTGTAATTTAACCCTCATTCAAGTTGTAGTAGATGGTATCTGTGGCTATTAATAGGGCTGTAGACCCTAATAATAAGAGGACTCTGTAGTAATATGACGAGACTAATGATAATAGGGCTGCAAAGCTGCTGAAGCCATTGAAAAATCCATGCTGAACATCCCAAAGCAAACTGTGCTTGTGCTTTGGCTTTGGTTGTTTGTTTGTTTTTTTTTTTTTTTTTTTTTTGTAGCAAAGGTTATAGATGGACTTGCTAGGTAATCTTAATCTTGGTAAAGCAGTTTTGGGAATACCTGCATGCTTGAAAGCTGAAGGGACAGATGCAGACATAAGAAAGAGGTTAACAATGTATATAAATGGTTTAGCATTTTTTTCAGTCCCTTATTTATTTGCCATCATGAAGAAATTTTGCATCTGAACCAGCTAACTCAGCACTGACATATTAAATTACTGTCTGTACAGAGCTGTTGCTGTCATTGTTTACTGCCCTTTTATAAGCACGGCTTTACTTAAAATTGCATGTCTCCATCACAAATACAGGCAGCACTATAGAATGCAGTTTTAAAAGGTAAGGTAAACATTTCTACAAACTTAAAAAAGTTGAAAAAAAATCATATTATTTCAGCCTAAAGGTTAGCATCTGTATGTCTTGACTGCAAACTTTAGAACAAAAAATATGTTCTTTTTGAGTAACTGTAATAAGATAGTTGTGTGAGGCTCAGCATAATATTTCCTTTAGAAACAGTTGTCACAAACTGAGTAAACTCTCTAACAGTCATTATACTGAAGTGAACCTTGTAAAGGACATCTATGGCTGGAAACTGAAAACAAAATACTTTTTTTCAATCTTATGTCAAAGTTTAATGCCATACTAATGTCTCTGTAAATACTCTGATGGTTGCAGATATGGTGACATTTTTCACATAATGTACTCTGAGTCCTCAAAAGATGAGCTTATCATGACCTATTCTTTTATGTTAGGCCTTCTTTATATTTCCTTATAATGGTATCTCTCAGAATTACCGTGCAATTTGAGAATTTCCAGAGTATCTGAAACAGTTTTTTCTAGTGATGCCTTCTGGGTAATGTTCTTGTTGAAATTTTGAATACATTTCACTGAGCATGTTTATGCATTTCAGTAAGCATGTTTCTCTTTTGCTGCAAAATAGTGCTTAAAGTTGAATTTTTGAAAAATATTGCAGTCATTTAGCTCTTCAAGTCAGTCTGTTTCTGTCACTGCTATCAGGATTTTTTGTTCTGAAGCTATAAAGTAAAGGAGTTACAAATTCCCCCTGAAATACGTTTGCGACCCCAGGGAGGGGTAAAAAAGTCAATTTCAAAATGACAGCCTGTGGGCACATAGTAAACAAGGTGTGGGTTCCTACAGACTCAATTGACTTATTACTTCAGTAGACAGAAAAGAATGAGATGAATACCTCAATAGGTGTGATTTTCCTTGGTTAAACACTTTAAAATATAATTGGTAAGATGATTTAAGAGCTAGAAAGACAAACTCCTAAAGGAAGTATGATGAGATTTTATTTAGAGCCTGCATGATATGCAAGTCCTGAGTGGCATGGAAACACCCCAGAAGGGTAGACCCAGCTAATTCTTACATTTCCACGCAGTTCAGACTAAAAATTGGAGCCCGTCACATTTCCAGTAAAGCTGCACATGACTCAAAGATGTACCATTATACTCCCTCCACAAGACGTGCACTGTAAATATCCTGAATTCAAAGGGCGCCTGGAGGAGTGTTGTCTACTCTTCAAGAAACACATGGGAATAAGCAATGAAACATGAACACATCCTTACATCACTTTTCCTGTACACATAATGTATTCTGGAAACAGGAATAATCTTGACGATTGTAACAAATTCAAAATGAGTTGTCTGGCTCGTAACCATTCTACTGTTTCCTGTTTCTAAGACGCAGATGTGAACAAACTATGTTTTTTTAGGATGCTTAAAATTCAAAGACTTGGCTAGCACAGCATGTGATTCCCCTGACTTTTCTGCTTAATAATGCTTCTGTTTTTCTCTGTTGTGTTCTTCCATGTGAGGGGAAACAGTTTGTGCCGCTTAAAAATCTCTCTCTTCAAATGCTATAAATGTTCAAGTAGTGTTAAAGTAATGAAGCATGGGGTGATATGAGTGCTACTGAGTATTTAGTTATGGGGAAGATGTGTATTACTAGGTACTATGTGTGTGAGGATGTTAGCTATGAAACCTGAATAATCCAATCAAATACAGTAAAAAAGCAGGCATGCCATGAGAATATTAATACATAACTCATGGTTTAGCCATTCATTTTTTTTCTGGATACACTCATGCTATACTTTTTACAGCCAGTAAGTGGCACTCTTCTCATCTGTTAATGTATTATTCTCTACACTTAATGTGACATAAAATATCCTTGCAGCTTCCATTCAGAAATGTTGACTCTAGTACCTAGAGTTCACGAAGCCCTGTATAGGAATAGAATTCCTCACCCTTAAATAAATTCTAGCATGTATAAATATTTATCTTAATTTTGTGTGTTTCTTAGTTATCTATTAAGCCTAATTAAATTTTGCTGGAAGGATAATGCAACAAAAAATGCCACTCGCTTCTTTTTATCCGCACTGTTTCTGTCATACCTGCTCTAATCATTTATCTATGATGCTGTTCAAGGAAATGCATTTCAGACCTCAACAGAGGTTTCACATCTTGCTTTCTCATTACAGTCTGCAAGACTTGTTACATTCGTATACTGACCAAATCCAAAAAAGTGATATTATCATGTTCACAGGCTGCTAGAATTTGATGTCTGGTCTGGATTAGTGTTTTTGACAAGTCAGCAAAATTGTCATTTACACAGACTGCATATCTGCCTTATATTATGCTGCAAATAACCTAGATTTCATTTCTTCACATTTTGGATGCAGCTTTTTTTGTTACTTCTGTATACATTTTCTTCTTCAAGTTCTTTATTAAACTCAGATTTGCTTGAATAAATCTTTAATATGCATATGTTTTCCTTCACTTTTTTCCTATAGTACATTAATTTCCTTGTATGTCTGTCTTTATCATGACATTATGGAAGCCTTTAAAAGGAAACTTAGTATCTACACTACATAAAAGTTAAAAAAAGACAAGATTTAAAAAAAAAACATGTTATACACCATTATGCACTATATAATAACAACAATACATGGATACAGTGTGGGATATACTGCCATATACTCACTCTGTTATGTATAGTCACATTAGCTTTGTCTTCATGTTAAGGGTAAATATCACAGCACAAACCATACTCTAATCCTGTATTATAGTGTAATAAAATCAAGGACTCTAGGCATCCCTTGCACAGATTTGATTCTGCAAATTGTGCAGGTCATCTCTCTCCAAGTTCCGCATTCTCTCTTTCACTTTCCATACACCATACAAGGTCTTTTATTTGTCACACCATACAATGATCCTGTTTACCTTCCTGTTTCAGACCATGTCTTGTGTCCTCCACATACTTGTGGGAAGTATTACAAAAAAAAAAGACAGCATCCCATATGAACTTTCTCTTCTGTTCTTCTGTCTTTTTTAAGGTGATTTAGTAGGTGGTGTTCTTCTGGGAGCTTGCTTGGAGGTTCTAGCATTTATTGACAGTGTTGTTGGTATCAGTATTTTGTGGCGGATGTAATAAATAACTTACCCATCATCCCCCATGCTGTATAAACCTGAGTAGCTACTATATGTAGCTTATCATACTCTAATGCAGATCAATTTTATTTTTATTTATTTATTTAACATTTGTTTACCGGGAAAGTCTGACTGGGACAGGGCCTATTTTCAGCAGAAGCCTGGGGAGAAACATTCCAGATGCATGTCTTTGGAACGTGGGATGAAACTGGAGCATCTAGAGGAAAACCCATGCAATTGCATGGAGGTCATGCAGACTCAGCACAGAAGGCACCCCAGCTGAGAATCGAACTAGAGAACCTCTTGCTGTGAGGCAACAACACTAACTGCTGCACCACTGCATCACCCATATCATATATAATGTGGATCACAGAGCATTCAAACTGTATGTACAGACTGATAAAATCTAATAGATCCCTCAGACCTGATATTTCCAATAACATGTTCAATATTGTCTTTCAAACAGATTGTGAACTAAGCAAGTTTAACTCATTTAACAACTATTCTGACTCCTGATTAGCATAAGTGCTTGTGTAAATCAAGGCATAAAAACAAGTTTTAGGTTGGTATAATGATTACGATCTTAACCTCAGAGATACAAGGTGCACGGTTTGATTCTGACCTCTGGTTGCTGCCTAAGCTTGTAATACTGATAGCCTGGTATTTATCTATAAACCTAAGTTAGATGTTGTTAAATCCTAAGAAATGGCATACTTACAGAATACATAGTAGCATGGAGCTGTTTTTGGTGTTATATGGTCATTATTAATAATAATAATAATAATATATGAACAGTAACATTATTGTATAATATTACAGTGTCTAGAGGTCAATAATCAAGTCTTTCCAATTTGCATATCTATTGTATAATAACCAGTAGCTGATGTGACTTAGCATTCAGAATATTAAACAAGCATTTGTGAATTTATACTTCTTGTATTTAAAACAAGTGTTTTTTATTGCATCACAATACGCTTATTTCTCTAACTTCTAGGTCTTCATGTAAAAAGGATAAGCTTACTCTTAGTCTAAAAGGAAGCATTTATATCATAGTTTCAAGAGAGGATGAAGAGTTTGACGGTATGTTTATGTATTTATTTAATTGTGTTTACTCAAGTGGAGTACTGATGCAAGTAGACATATTTCAGGTTAAGACTTGGAGACAGAAACATCATACATTTAGCACATTCAAAACAGCTGAGAAGTAAGAAATTAAATCCAATGCATATGGCTTAAGTAATATCTATTTTCTTCAAACATTTATCATATTGAATAATATATATAATATAATTAAATGGAGTAATATTTACATAAAACACATATAGCAATGTACCATACCAAGATCCAACTATTAAAAGGAGACACAGAGAAGATATTATATTGGTAATACAGGCAGTCCCTGGGTTAAGGACGAGATCCGTTTTTTTGTCTGTCCTTAAGTCAAATTTGTATGCAAGTTGAAACACGTACATATGGTTCATAATAAATGTCACTTAGTCAAATGTTTGCCTCAGTGTAGTATTTATTTTACTTTTCTTTGCATATAAAACACTTTAGAAACAGTTTCAAGTAAAAAAAAAAATCAAACATAATACTGTATACTGTAGTAATAGCAATAACAATACGGTAAGTACAGTGTAATAATACTGTAGTAACCATGTTCACACACTACAGTACAGTACTGTATGTACTGTAAAAACATTAAAGAAACAGTTTGTAAAACAGTTCAAATAGAAAAAAAGAAAAAAGGATAACAATTACTGTAAAGGTTAACACTCATTCGTGAGTTAACATTATGATAATTATGACATTATGATAACTTTATTAATTGGATGATGCAGAAAATGATGGACTTGTTGTTGGAGAGAGTGGGCCTGGTGGTGCAAAATCAGGGTTTGATTCTGCTGCTGGACAGAGGGTGTTTGCTACTGGAATTCCCAAGGAAAAAATTTGCTATTCTGAATGTTCGATATTATCTGGTTTAGATATTTTAGGTTCGATGAAATAGCGTTCACTATTTTCATCTTTCGATAATGTGATATAAATGCCCTTTTATAGGCAATGCCAAACTGAAAGTACTTCTTACATAGCAAATCAAAACAAAGATCTAAAGATGTTACTGCTCATTGCTATTAGTCTAAACAAAAAGCTCCCTAGAAGCTCTCTTCACCCTAGAGAATGCTGAATTGTGTGCAGTCACTGAGACACGGTTTAAAGCAGTGGAGAGCACACTAACAGTGCAAGGTTATAATGCCTTCCACACATTTAGACTGGCTACTACACAGACAGGCAGGGAGGTGTCTCGATTTATATCAAAAATAAATATACCTCAAGGCTAGTCAAACAGGACAATGCACTTGAGCTTCTCCATGTTCAAATGACCACAGGCAAAATCCCACACCACTTCCTTGCAAACTATAGTTCCCCCTCTATGACTCAGGAAACCGATAACATGTATTTAATTACTCTATTATTAACTGGGTATCATATACGACAACAACCATACAAGCACAGAGATACCTGGATTTTGTAAACACAAATTCCCTGGACCAGATTGTCAATACACAAACCAGGGGTACAACCATACTGAATCAGTTCCTCACAAATATGAGTGCTACACACCCCCTAGTGTAATGTCTTCTCTGGTAGGGTCAGACCACAAAATGGTCTCCTTTGAAGTAATAATAAAACATGGAACCCCATCTAACCCTGGAATATTCAGGAACTACTCTAAGGCTAACATCCTACTATTAAGTGATAACCTGGCAAAATTCCAAGCCCGCATAAATCCTGAGAACACTGCTGCCTGCACAGAACTGTTCACAGAAACCCTATACAAGCTTGTTAATAGCTGCATAGACGCAGCCGTACCCCCTAGGTAGAAGTACAGAAATAACTAAAAAAATAAGTCTCTCTGGTAGAATCACAGCATCAATAAGCTGTATAACAGAAGGAAGAAAATCATGACAAAAATTAGGAGGGGCAGCACCCAGCAGGATGAAAGCACCCTCATCAAACTAAACAAACAACTCAGAGGACAAATAAAGTGTACCAAAGCCAAATTTGAGGTAAAGTTGGCTTCCTAGGCCAAGGACAACCACAAGGCTTTCTTTAGCCATGTCTGCAACCTCAAAGGCAATACAGAATTGAGTGTAGAACTCATTGTTAATGGAGGCACCTATACTGAGCCAGAAGATGTAGCAAACCTACTGGTCAACAAATTCAGCTCCAACTTTACCCCTCTCTCCCCCTCAACCATCCCTCAGGAAATAACCATCAAATAATACTCCTCCTGCTATCACTAGAGAACAGGTCTTTAATGCTCTCTAAGGCCAAGAACAATGCATCAGTGGGCCCGGACAATATCCTAAATAGCATGAAACATAACCTATCACGCCCACTGGAATAGCTGTTTAACTGTAGCCTCCAAATAGGCTCTGTGCCTCATGAATGGAGAACAGCAACCATCATCCCTCTGCACAAAGGTGAGCCATCTACAGACCCTGGAAACTGCAGACCCATAAGTCTCACTAGTTTCATAGGCAAAGCCATGGAATGGATTATCATTTAAATGATCAATAATAACATAGGAAACCTCCAGACTCTGAGCCCAGCCCAGTTTGGTTTCATCAAGGGTAGATCATACCTACTCAACCTGATGGACGTCTTTGAGAAGGTTAACAAAGCAATGGATCAGGGCAAAATGGTTCATACTACCTACATTGACCTAGCCAATGCTTTTGACACAGTACCCCACTCGGTCATTTTTGACAAACTCAAGAGGTTAAGTACAAATCCTTATGTCACCCAGTGGATAGCAAGCTGGCTCACAGATGGGACACAGGAAATTAAAATTGAAGAGTCCACCTCTAGAAAGAGGTCAGTCACAAGCAGAATCCCTCAGAGATCAGTCCTGGGACTACTTCTTTTTGGCATTTACTTCTCTGAAGGCATGGCCAAAGTCATTGGCCTCTGGCTGACTAAATTTGTAGATGATTGCAAATTAGGAACTGTCACTGAATCCCCTACCATAACAAATGTTCTCCAGGAATGGCTGACACAGACATATAACTGGCGTCAGAGCCATGGACTAAAACTAAATGCCAAGAAATGCATTTATCCATCTGGAAGTCATCCACCCCTGGTAACTATCACATTGACAACACACCCCAAAATGGGAATTGTGGGAACAATGCACACAGGGGAGGAATGAGGTTTAAATGAAGCAGGACTTAAATGAGCTATGTAATGTTTGATTGAAAATTAGTGGGTAGATTATAAACGTTGTATAATGTCTGCAACTGGGATTGTGTCAGTATGGTTTGTGATATAAAATGCTTGCAACTAGGATTGTGTTGGTGTGGTTTATTTTCATTTATATAAATGTATGATTGCTTATGTCATAAGTGATGGTTTGAAGAAGGAAAAAGGCTCACATAGTACCCCGGATGACTTCTGGTGAAGAGAAAAGGTAGTTCCCTTAGCTTGTGCGATAATATCACACTGCAATAACTGTAATAGCTGTAGTAGCACAACACCCTTCCAGCTGATGTATTCTGGTTTAAACACCCAGAGAGTCCAAGCACAAATTGTAATGTAGATAAGTGATGAAATAATAAACATGAAACTCCAAGTCTGATAAATAAAAAACTTATATTGAAGGAACAAACACGGTTAAGTGCTTTCATCCTAACATTCGGGACTTCATCAGAACAGTGTTTGCAAGCAAGCATTTGAAAATAAAACAGCCAATGACAAATGAGTTATAATAAAGTAATACAGAATTCTTAAAGTAAAACTGTCCATAAAAGTGGAATATTCTGTAAGACTTATGTTTTACATGAATTGTTTTGCTATCTTATCTGTATTAAAAACACTTTTATTAAAAAAACAGTTAAAATAACTCTTCAGCAAAACACTGGCCTGCAAATAATTTGTGCTAACATATGTAGAAACTATTAAAGACCGATAAAAACTATAAACAAAAAATAAAATCAGATAAATGCCAATCTGGTACTGGTAAGGAAAATATCTAAATAATACTACTGAAAAAAATATTTTATGTAGTGCATCAATAAGAACATACTTTTGTTTCAAAGCTTAGCAGCCCTTATCAAGTATAGGAGTAAAAGATGTATGTGCATTGAGACCTGGTAAAGTAACTGCATTCAGTCTCAATTGCCAAAATAGCTCCTTTCAAGTTCTTCTTCCTATGCCCCTCCTCTGGGTGAATGGGCTACTACCTCAGGTATACTAAAGTAGAATCTAGTGAAAGCAGAACATACTAGGGAATGTTTACAAAGAGAGTTATTAATGTTTTTCTTTTTGATGGCATAGTTATGCTCGTAAATTCTCCTGCGTAGTTGTCTCTCTGTCTTGCCTATATAGAAATGATTACATCCATTACAGACTGCAAGGTAAACAACCCTTTAGTTTCACAATTCCCACTCTCCAATGTGACATCTTTGGGGGTGTGACCCTATCTGAAACTTGCTCTTGTGTAGAATGTATTTACATTAATTACAAAAGCCACAGCATTTAGTACCCCTACTTGCACTTCTCAGTAGTTCTTTTTTTAGGATGTTCTAAAATGTTTTTGATGTTTCTACCTGTTTTATAGACAAATCTTGTTGTCTCCCCCAGATGTGTCAAAAATTCAAGGTTACCCTTAAAAATGCATCAGTTTTTCAGTAAGATGTTTCTGATTTCCTTTGAATATGGACCAAAAGGAATCACCATTGGTGAAATAAGTGGGGATTTCTTGCAAACCTCTAGGAGGTAATCCATCCAGTGTGTCTTCTGTCCCTAAGAGGGTATGAATTTTTTACCCCACCCTGTGAGAATTTCTTCACCAAGACTTTCTAAGATAGTAAGGGGATAACCTCTTTCCAGAAATATGTGTTAGCCTGTCCACCTTTTCCTTTAGATGTTGCAAGTCAGAACACATTCTGGTAGCTTGTACTAGTTGTCCTTTAAATATGTCTTTTTGTGTGTTTAGAATGACTGCTACTGTATTCCAAGTAACTGTTTGAAAATGTTGGTTTTCTAAAACCCACAGAACCAAAACATCCTTTTGATACATCCTTATACAATGTAACATCCAAATAATTGATTGTATGACTGGAGAGAGAGAGAGTGTGTGTGTGTGTGTGTGTGTGTGTGTGTGTGTGTGTGTGTGTGTGTGTGTGTGTGTGTGTGTGTGAATTTTAAGAATGTAGTTGTAGAAATGATGTAGGAAATTCATTCTTCTGTATCTGAACCCTGATCCTTCTGTTAAACTTAGAATTTAGTATGAATTTTTGTTTCCAGCTGTACATAACAAGATTGACATACAAAGGGCAACAGCTTGCACCCATCATCACCCCTCTGAGTTGCTTAAAATATTCCCCTTGAAATGTAATAAAATTGGTGTGTAAAATAATACACATAATTTCCATTATAAAACTTACCATGGAATTATTTAAAGTGGTCAGTTCAGTAATAGCGTTGTGGAACAAATCCAAGTCTTCCTTGTGTGGAATGGAGGTAAATAAATCTACCACATCAGTTGTAGAAAAGCTAACATTTAGTTCAAAAAAAGTCCCATGAATCCTTGAGTATGTGTTTAATGGGACGCAGGGAATTTAAGATTCTGTCTACAAAACCCCTTAAGGGGTATGTAATAGAATTATGCGCTGCCACTATTGAATAACTTAAGTAATGTTGCTTAGGTTATATGATATATAGTAATATATGTGAAGTTTAATGCTTGTTGATGTTAATTTGTTAATACAGTTTGATTACTTTTGTATAAATGTCAATTTGCCTATTTCACAAGTGATAATTCAATAAAGGTGTTTAAAAAAAAAAAGAGTTGATCCAGTACTCAGGGACTTGGGGACACACAGACAGTAATTTTGCCTTTGACTATCACGTGTTTACAGTAGTGAGGAAATCATTCTATGTTGTGCAACTTGTAAACAAAGGCGTGTGTAATCTAGGTGTGGATAAGCCATTGTTCCACTGTGTTTGGTATTCATCAGACCTATCACTGAGTACAATACCCCCCTTGGTATGTATACCTAACCAGGCACATCTAACAATTGGAATGTCCACAGAGGTTCCTCATGGAAAGAATATAGGGCATAAGTAACATGTCCTGTGCAGACTGCCTCAAGGTCCTACACCTGTATTCTGCCTTCTACAGGCTGTTGAGGGGAGATCTATGCCAGGCATACGAGGCATTGTCAGACCCCGCTTTGATGGATCTCCTGCCTATCCACAAAACAAAGAGTACCAGAATTACCTGTTCTAAAGACTTAGACCTTGCCTGTGATATAAATAGGACTGAAGGAGAACATGAAGATGCCAAACAGGAACAAAAGGATGAGCCACTCCACAGTAAAAAATGCACCTATTCAGGCCAAATTCAATAAAACCAATTCTGGACTTTATTGAAGAAAATAAAACAAATGATAAGCGCTTTCGTCCTGACCACTTCAGAACTTCATCAGATAATGAATTAATTTACACAAACCATTTATATAGTACAGAGGAAACTGGGTAAAACAATCATTAAAAGTTAATGTTATTTAAAATGATACACCCCTTTAAAGAAAAAACATGTAAAAACCATGCTTTATATACGAAAACTGGTTAAAATGCATAAATAAGTGTGGAAAATTCAAGTTGTATTCTAAAAACATAATAAAATATATAATTTAATAGTACAGAAGAAATATACATTTTTTTTAAAAGAAACACATCTTTCTAAAGCTTTTAGTTTCAACAGAGAGCTAATGGAAATGTGTTCATTTAAGCCTGGCCAACTTGATGCATTGAGACACAGTTGCCAGTAAACCTCTCTCCTTTATAACAAAAGTGACCAGGCACCACCTCGAGGTTCTGTTTTAATATCGTCAATGACAGTGAAATGAAAAGAGTGACCAGTATTTTTCATAATGTGTTTACTAAGTACATTTGTATCTTTTTTTGATTTTATATCATACAAATGTTTGTAAATTTGGTTCTTTAATTTACGGTCAGTTTTTCCAATGTAAAAACAACTACAACAGTTACAGAGGGCACAATAAATAATCTTTTCAAATCCACAGTTAAATTTTTGATGTGATTTCACTTCAGTGTTGTTTATCAGAAAAATGCCCCCTTCCTTAATGTGTTTGCAATATTTACACATGCCACACTTTTTCATGTGCCCAACATTATTCTCTCCCTTTGGTTTCATTTCAAAAATATTTTTTAAGTTTCTGCCTTTCTTGATTACTATGGTGGGGTGTGAATCAATGAAAGGTCTAATGGCTTTCTCTTGCTTTAGAATGGTCCAATTCTTTTCCAAAATTTTCCTTAATGCAAAACTGTCACTGACATATATAGTAATAAAAGATGTCTTATAGTCCCTTTTAAGTTCTTGAGTCTGCACACTTAAAGACTGGGTAAAATTATTGGTATTGGTGATGCTGTTATCAGTGTCTGTTATTAAGGGGCTAAAATGCCCTCTCTCCCTTTTATTTACTACCTCTAACATAATGTCAGTAATAAACTTTCACGAGTAGCCTCTTCTTGAAAACATGGCTTTCAAATTGTCACATTCGCTAAGGAAATCATCCATAACAGATACCATTTGGGCTGCCCTCACAAATTGTCCCTTTACAATAGCTTTTTTCAAGAAGGTGGTGGTGGAATTCATGTATGGTATTAAATCTACCATATTTAATATCATACATGGATTCCACCACCACCTTATTGAAATTCACACACAACTACAGTATGGACCACCTGCCTTTCCTAGATGTTCTTCTCATTAAAGATCACAACAACAACAAATTTGTTTCAAAAATATACAGAAAGGAAACCTATTCCAACTCCTAACTGCGTTTTTCAAGAACACATCCAATGAAACAGAAAAAAGCTGTTCAGATTCACACCCCACCATAGTATTCAAGAAAGGCAGAAACTTAAAAAACATTTTTGAGATGAAACCAAAGGGAGTGAATAATGTTGGGCACATAAAAAATGTGGCATGTGTAAATATTGCAAACACATTAAGGAAGGGGGCATTTTTCTGAAAAACAACATTGAAGTGAAATCACATCAAAAATTTAACTGTGGATTTGAAAAGATTATTTATTGTGCCCTCTGTAACTGTTGTAGTTGTTTTTACATTGGAAAAACTGACCGTAAATTAAAGAACCAAATTTACAAACATTTGTATGATATAAAATCAAAAAAAGATACAAATGCACTTAGTAAACACATTATGAAAAATACTGGTCACACTTTTCATTTCACTGTCATTGACGATATTAAAACAGAACCTCAAGGTGGTGCCTGATCACTTTTGTTAGAAAGGAGAGAGGTTTACTGGCAACTGCATCTCAATGCATCAAGTTGGCCAGGCTTAAATTAACACATTTCCATTAGCTCTCTGTTGATTCTAAAAGCTTTAGAAAGATAACAGTGCCTCTTTTAAAAAAAATTATATTTCTTCTGTACTTGTAAATTATATATATTATTATGTTTTTAGAATACAACTTGAATTTTCCACATTTATTTATGCATTTTAACCAATCTTCATATATAAAGCATGTTTTTCACATGATTTTTCTTTAAGGGGGTGTGTCATTTTAAATAACTTATTAACTTTTAATGATTGTTTTACCCAGTTTCCTCTGTACTATATAAATGGTTTGTGTAAATTAATTCATTATCTGATGAAGCTCTGAAGTGGTCAGGACGAAAGCACTTATCATTTGTTTTATTTTCTTCAATAAAGTCCAGAATTGGTTTTATTGAATTTGGCCTGAATAGGTGCATTTTTTACTGTAAAGTGGCTCATCCTTTTGTTCCTGTTTGGCATCTTCATGTTTATGCAACAGTTTTTCCTTTTGTGTTTTTTAGGACTGGAGAAGAGACATGTATGGATCCCACAACTACTCCTTCTCTGAAACAGGCTCCCCATCCAGGTGAAGAAGAGTTCTTCCATAACCTAATTCAAGTGTAACTTGGACAGTTGGCTGGGGAACATGAAATTCATCCCTAGTTTGGCACCTACGTCTCTAATGGACACAAGCTGTAAATAGTTAATTTCCCAGGCCCCTGCTTACACTTATCAAGAGTATGAGATGTCAGAGATTTGGGATGCATGGTTAGGGTTAAAAAGGCTCAGCCTAATAAACACCTATGACACTATGAACCTAATAGGTCTATCACTGAATACATTGCCTCTTTGGCATGTACCTCACTAAGCACCTAAGCCAGTTTGAGAGACCTCAATATTTCTTCAACAAAAGCATCTCGGGTCTCTGTCCCCTTAGCTACTCTGATAGATTAAAATACATGTCCATCATATAGACTGTTGAGGTGATCTCTGCTTAGCATTTCATGCTATGAGAGGCCCAGCAGTCTTTGAAATCCTTTACCCAAACAGAAGCAGTAATAAAGTAAATGCCTGCAATAGAGACTTAAACCTATAATATCACTTCAGTGTTGCCATATGATATGACAGGTACCTAAGCTAGTATATTCCCTTTCTGTGCCCTTACATATAAAGCAGAATATTTTCCTAGGATCTCTAAAATCAGTCTATAAGATTGGATGGGTGATCAAAAATTTTCACTTGGGATATGTGAGGAAAATCTGATTAACAGGAAAGATGATTAGTCTCCAATCAGTCATGGGTAATGTGGCTGAGCTTCTTGATGATCTAATCTATGTAAATCAAACTATTTTCATTGCAAGTATTACAGCAATAATTGGTGTGGGTTCCTCTTATAACGACAAAAACACATTTTGTCGAATGCATTTTCATCTAACCCAAAACAGCGAAGCGGCTGTTCAGCAAATTCTTTCAGTGGGAAAGAAGTAGCATGGCCGCTTCGTTACTTTGCCGTGTTCTGCACTATAGTGTGGTCTCAGAGATTCCCTTACCCAGTATAGCGCCCAAACATAAATGTGCAACAGTTACTGACCTTAGGGTTAAGGTGCAGGTTAAGGTAAGTGCATATATGTTTTAAATTGTTTACTTTTTTCTGTGTTAAATGTACGGTTGAGTTAAATGCATATGTGTTTTCAGCTGTTTACTTTTTTGGGGGGGTTAGAATTAGGGTTAAGGTAAGTGTGTATGTGTTTGGAACTGTTTACTGTTTTTTTTTTTTTTGGTTGGAACAGCGATTTCTTTCCCTAGGAAAGAAATCGCTGTTCTGAGGTGTTGACATTTTCAGCTTTCGCTGAAATAGGGTTGATTAAACATTGTTCGCTGTTTTAAGTGTTCGATGTTGTAATATAGACCCAGTTGGTGTGACCAGATATGTCCACAAACATTGCCTTAATAACATCATATAAGTAATCACAAACTACCTGCTATATTTTCATAATTTATAAGACAGCATATGACAGCAGAAATAACAACAAGCCAGCCAGTTATCAAGGCCTAAGTAAATCCATCCATCCACAACCCCCTTCCCCATCTCTGTACATGAGGTCAGGGTGTCAACTCACCATTGACAATCATCTAGAGCCAAGGTTTACACCACTGGGTGGATAACCCTGTCATGGTAGTTCTTTCACACCACACACTTGCATGCACAGTCACACCTATGGCCAATTTAGAGCATCCAATCCAGTTTATGCATGTCTTTGGAATGTTGGAGGAAACTGGAGCACCCAGAGAAACCATGCTGTGATGTCCAGTTAAAATCCCACCAGACTGCCACCAGTTAATGTGATGTCTGCCCAATACCTCACCAAACTGCTACAACTTAAAAGTGACATCCTTTACTATCCTGGGTCAGTAGCTAAGGAGCTTCAATCCTCACTACTGACTCCAGTGTGAGACTATCACGTAAACAGGATTAATACTTTGCAATTTACCCCTAAGAGCACAACAGGAACATGCTCTGTAATCCAGGACTGGACTGTATACTTCTGTCCACTCCTAATGTAACTCCTTATTACACACTTCAGAGCAATGTGTCCCAGTTTAAGACCTCTGATACACTCACACTCAAAGTAAATTTAAATCTCACACATCCAAACACTTCTGGGAAAGCCTGACACACATTTCCAGCTGTGTCCCTTCCCCAAAATAATACAGTAATCCTGCCACCAATCAGATTGTCTTTATGCCCTTCTAAAGGGGTGTCTAATTGTGAAAATTAAATATCAAAATAAATTATAGCTATGACCAGAGCAGCCAGGACATTGTGGAGACCTGGGGAGTTTCAAACAGGTATAAGCACTCTCTAATCTCTAAAGAACACACTGATTTCCAACCACAATGTAAAGTAATGAAAAACATTTAATAATAATTAAAATTATTACAAGAATGTATATCAATAGCTTTCAATAAACACCAGAATTCAATCACTAGAAATGTAAAATTAAACTGTAGGATAGAAGTCCAACATTTTAGAAAAACTCTATCTTAATAACTAAGCTTTCCTAATCTAACTAGAGAATAGTACCCCTGTTCTAATCTAACACATAACAGCAAGGCAAAGGCAGGCTTATAGTTTTTGATGAGTGCTCTTTTCTCTGGGTATCACTGCACAGTACTGTAACTGACTGCTGCACTTCACAAACTGCTCAGCACTTGACTGTAACAACTGACTTCAGCAGTCTCTTTTATATAGTCCAGGTTAACAGTCTCAACTCTCTTATTTTTAAAAATAACAGCTGTTTGAAAAAGTTATTTTTCCTGTAAATCAGCTATTCATATAATCACCTAGCAACTAGGAACATTCTAATGACATCACCTACTATTCAGTTGATTCTCCATAGTTTGTACTTTAGAATCTCCCAAACAAACATGTGCAATTAGAAACATATCAAAACACTGACAGATTCTTTAAACATTCTGTTTAAACAGGGAAATACTAAACATTTAAAAAACTTATTTACAGTTTCACAATTAGACATACTGGCCTACAATACAAGTTAATCTGAGAATCTACACAAATCTCCTGCCAGACATGCTAACACAGATGACAGTGTTTTCATTTTCTTCATATTTCTCCCCTCCCCCCATGGCTCAAGCATGATTTTCAAGTGACCCTTGAAAACTGACACTTAAGAAAAATGGGTCTGTCTGGGAATATCAACCCACTCCTCTCCTTTGCAATCCATCTGCATTGGAATTATTAGCTCCACTGCAGCATTCTTCTCCTTCTGAAGAAACTTGGCTAAGTACAGCACTCACCCCATAATTTGAAGCATCTACCTGTACAATAAATGTTTTATTGTAATCTGGGCTGGCTAACAAAAGGGGTCCTCCTAAAAATCTATTTAAGTTTTTGGAATGCCTGTTCACAATCTGTGGTCCACACTACCTTGTCTGGTTTATTCTTCCTAGTTAGGTGAGTAAGGGGTGCAACTATGGTACTGCAACTGGGCACAAATTTCCTATACTAGCCCACTGTCCCTAGAAATGCTCTCACTTGTTTCTTAGTAACAGGAACTGGCTGTGCTTGAATAGCTTCCACCTTGACAGGCTCTGGCCTAATTTTGCAACTTCCCACTCTGTGTCATAAGTAAACAACCTCTGCCATACCCACTTGACAGTTACTGGGTTTAATGGTTAATCCTGCCTACTTAATCTGTTCAAGATCTCCCTAACATTTTGGACTGCAAATACCCGTAGCATAGTCTTCAATGTAGAGTTTAACCTCTCCACAAGACTATTATTCTGGGGATGGCAGAGGGTGGTCTTCAGAGGTTTCACCCCACAACACTTCCACTGACAAGTCAGTAGATCTGACATGAAATTGGCACCTTGGTCAGTCAGTATCTGCCTTGGAAAACCTACCCTGCTGAAGATTTCTAGCAAAGCACTTGCCACCTTTTCTACATCAATATCACCTCCAAAAGGAATATTAGGGACTTTAGCTAGACCTGCCAACAATGTAATAGATTTTATATAGGCAAAACAGAGAGAAAATTTAGGCAGAGGGTGTATGAACACATATATGCTATTAATAAATGTGATCTTAATAACGCTTTAGCTAAGCATGTCTCTCAGCATCCATCTCACTCATTTAAATTTATTATTCTCCAACAAAGAATTTTGAATATTAGAGGGTCCTTGGCAGTTGAATTTAGAATTACAAATGCACAGTCATATCCTGGCTTAAATGAAACTTTGTCAATTAAATGTATGCTGAAATTATTGTCACTAAATAGGTAGATGAAATAATTAAGTCTCCTTACACATATATATTTCTTAACAATATTGGAATATATATATATAAATATGTATGCCTATATTTTTATATATTAATGTTTATATACATATATTATAACGTTCATATAGTACAAATAGGTATGAACATCCATCTACTGAATAACATATAAATATGTTATAAGTTTAGGCCTTGTTAGTGGTATATTTATGTACTTATATGTATGATTTCAAGGCATTAGGTTTAATATTTATATGTTATAGGAACATATGCATTTATTCACATTTGTCCTTATTTTATAAGGATTTATTATCTAATGTATCCATGACCTTAAAGATGTAAATTTGTGGAATTAATATATAAATTTATACAAATGCATGTATTTATATTTAGATAGAGTAGTGAGGTTTCTAAGTTTGTTTTGAAGGTTAAATTTAGATTTGTATTTTAAAATTTTTTAGCCAGTGAGCATTTCCCTTTTAATTAGGATTCATCAATTAACTAATGAATATATTTAAGGTGTTAATATTACTGTATTCACTGTTTGTCTGAAGATGATTATTATTATTTTTTTGGGTCCATTCTCATTGCTTCCAGTTCCATTTTGTTTGTCTTTAGACCTGGCAGATGGTAGACTCTAGGGTCTACCAACTGCCATACTACCTCACCTTCCAGCCCTCCCTTAGGAGTTCACTTCCTATACAGCAGACCTTCCTTCTCTGCCTTAATATCCCCTTCCCAAGGAATATCAGGGATTATAACTGGAAGTGGCAGATGGTAGGCTCTAGGCTCTGCCAGCTGCTGCACTACCTCACCTTCCAGCCCTCCTTTAGGAGTCCACTCTTTATACAGCAAACCTTCCTTCTCTGCCTCAATATCCCCTGCACAAGGAATATTAGAGACTACAGCTAGAAGTAGCAGACAGTAGGCTCTAGGCTCTACCAGCTTCCAGCCCTCCTTTAGGAGTCCACTCTTTATACAGCAAACCTTCCTTCTCTGCCTCAATATCCCCTGCACAAGGAATATTAGAGACTACAGCTAGAAGTAGCAGACAGTAGGCTGTAGGCTCTACCACCTGCCATACTACCTCACCTTCCAGCCCTCCTTTAGGAGTCCACTCTTTATACAGCAAACCTTCCTTCTCTGCCTCAATATCCCCTGCACAAGGAATATTAGAGACTACAGCTAGAAGTAGCAGACAGTAGGCTGTAGGCTCTACCACCTGCCGTACTACCTCACCTTCCAGCCCTCCTTTAGGAGTCCACTCTTTATACAGCAAACCTTCCTTCTCTGCCTCAATATCCCCTGCACAAGGAATATTAGAGACTACAGCTAGAAGTAGCAGACAGTAGGCTGTAGGCTCTACCACCTGCCATACTACCTCACCTTCCAGCCCTCCTTTAGGAGTCCACTCTTTATACAGCAAACCTTTGTTCCCTTCTTACTTGAGCCTCAGGTGCTTCCTTAACTATCTCCCTCAAGCGTTGTACTGTAGGATCCATACGTTGAGCCTGTCTCAACTGTACGCTTGCAACCCTCCCAGCCACCCCTTTCACAGGAAGCCTAGTATTTTCTGACTGTCAGTCTGGGTATCATTGCTCCCCTCCGTCCTTGCAGTTACCATGTCCAAGGGAACATCATTACCTCCCAGCAGCTGTGGCTCACTTTCAGACTTACTGCTACATGATAGATGCTTCTCTGAAACAGACACCACACTAGTCCCAGCTTCAGGTATGAGATCTCTCTAGTTCTCTCCCAGACTACTGGGCCTGCATGCCTGTCTCCCAGCCTGGCTATGTGTCACTGCATGCACACAAGGCACTGCATCATTACAGTCATTCTCTACCAGGACATCTGCAGGAATATTCTCAAACACAAGCTCCCCTTCCACAGGAAGCCTAGTCACTTCTGACAGCTGCTCCTAGCTGTCACTTGGGGGAACCACCTCTCACCTCCGTCCTTACAGTCACTGTGTCCAAGGGAACATCAGTACCCACCAGCAGCTGTGGCTCACATTCAGACTTACTGCTACCAGATAGCACCTTCTCTGAAGCAGCCACCATGTCAGTCTCAGCTTCAGGTATGAGATCTTCCTGGGTCTCTCCCAGACTACCAGACCTACATGCCTTTCTCCAAGCCTGAATGCGTGTCACTATATGTACACAAGGTAATGCATAATCAAAGTCATTCCCCATCAGGACATTTGCAGGAATATCCCCAAACCCAACTACTTGCTTTCTTCCTCTTCCACCCTTCCAGTCAAGATGAGCCCTAGCCAAAGGTATTTGGAACGGGGTCCCTCCCAACACTCTGACTGGAGTGAACTGCACAAGCGAGTACTGCTCTTCTCTAACCACTGCAGGCCTCACAATGGTTATATCAGAAGCTGTGTCCCTCTTAGCAGTTATCTGTTAACCATCTACTAAGATTTGATATAAATTTTGGTGATAATTTGGCACCCCAGTTGTTTCTAAACAACTTACCACTGGCAGTTTATCATCCACATTTACTGGCTTCCTCACCGTCTGTTTCTCACCTTGTCTTGATGGACATTTGGCTGCTTTGTGTCCCCTCTGGTTACACTCAAAACATCTAATCCCTAACCATGCACTTGGACTAGTAGCTTCCCCCATTACTGGTGTATTTCGTTTGTGTGGTTTAGACTGCCCCCCATGGGTTCCTTTATGTCCATGTACAGCACTGGGAATCCCTTTCCTATGCAGTGGTGCTCTGTTTACCAAGTAGAGATCCCCTTTTTCCCCAACTCCTCTACAAATTTGCACTCATGGTCTGCTAACCAGACTCTCATGTCATCAGGCAAACTACTGAAATCTTGTTCCCTCACAAAAAGCTCTGTCAGTCCCTCAAAAGTCTTGACCTGACACCCACTCGCCCATCTCTAAAGTAAGACTTAAATCAGCAATATAATCATGTACACTTTCATCTGCCTTGAGTCTATGTTCATGAAACTTTTTTCTATATACCTCAGGTGTAAGTTTGAAACAGTCAAGCAACCAACATTTTATTTTATCATAATTCAAACAATCTACATCATTTAACTTTGCTACAGCCTGAACAACTTTACCATGGAGTAAAAGAGTCAGGAGCTGAACCCAGAGCTCATAATCAACATCAAAAGTCATCCCCATCCCTGTACTGAGGAAAAAGTTTACTGACCTGTACTGCTTCTTGGGTCCAGTTATTCCCTTCCCCATTACCTCCATGACTTACTTGAAAGATAAGAAGCTCCACTTCATGCCAGCACTGTCTGTCATTGTCCTCAGGTTCTAAACACCTCAGCTCTCTTTGGTCTCCAGCTGTTTAGTCTCCAGTTCATATTGACACTGCCTCTCCCTTTCCTCAGCCTCCCGTCATTGGGTATGCAGGCACAGTTTCTCCTCAGTCTGTATACATTGGATCTCCAGTCACAGTCTCTCTGCTGATTCCAGTTCAATATGTTTGGGCTCCAGGTACAGTCTCTCTAATTCCAGACAGATTCTCAGGTCCTGGGAAGAAAAAGTGAACTGCCCCATCTTGGCAGGCTGCACATCACAAACACCAAACTGGATATCCTCCAAATGGCTGGTCTGAGCTGTCTCTACAACCAAGGCTGAAATGATTCCTTTCTTGGTCAGGTTAACATGCACCAGTCCTCTGGCATTGCACTACTTAACCAACTGGCTCTTTGTCAACTTGCTAAAATATTCTGCTGACATCCTTGCCTACTATCACTGACTATCTAACTAAAAAATATAAATAAAACTGTGGTGGATTGAAATTTCAAATGTTTACTTTGTAGCTGTCGAGAGTGCACACCTTAATTGCAATTACCCACAGGCTACTGGAATCCAATTAAAAATCCCACACCGCTGGCATCAATAAATGTGATGTCCACTTAAAATCCCCCTGGACTGCCACCAATTAATGTGATGTCCACCCAATAAATCACTGGACTGCCACAACTTAGATGTGACATCCTTTACTATCCTGGGTAAATAGCTAAGGAGCTTCAATTCTCACTACTGACTCCAATGTGAGACTATCACTTAAACAGGAGTAATACTTTCCAATTTTCCCCAACAGCACAACAGGAACACGGTCTATAATCTGGGACTGGACTGTATACTTCTGTCCATTCCTAATGTAACTCCTTATTACACACTTCAGAGCAATGTGTCCCAGTATAAGACCTCTGATACACTCACACTCAAAGTAAATTTAAATCTCACATATCCAAACACGTCTGGAAAAGCCTGACACACATTTCCAGCTTTGTGCCTTCCCCGAAATAACATGGTAATCCTGCCACTAATCAGAGTGTCTTCATGGCCTTTTAAAGGGGTGCCCAATTATGAAAATTAAATATCAAATAAATGATAGCTATGATCAGAGCAGCCAGGCCATCGATGGGGGCATGGGGAGTTTCAAACAGGTATAAGCACTCTCTAATCTCTAAAGAACATAATGATTTCCAGCCACAATAATAAGTAAAATGATTACAAGAATGTAAATCAATAGCTTTCAATAAACACCAGAATTCAATCACCAGAAATGTAAAATTAAACTGTAGGATAGAAGTCCATCATTTTAGAAAAACTCTATCTTAATAACTAAGCTTTCCTAATCTAACTAGAAAATACTGTCCCTGATCTAATCTAACACATAACTCCAAGGCAAGGACAGTCTTACAGTTTTTAGTGAGTTCTGTTTTCTTCTGGTATCACTGCACAGCACTGTAATTGATTGCTGCACTTCACAAACTGCTCAGAACTTGTCTGCAACAACTGACTTCAGCAGTCTCTTTTATATACTCCAGGTTAACGGTCTCAACTGTCTTATTTTTAAAAATAATGGTCAGCTGATTGAAAAAGTTATTTTTCCTGTCAATCAGCTGTTCATATAATAACCTAGCAGCCAGGAATATTCTAATGACATCACATACTTTTCAGCTGATTCTCCACCGTTTGAACCTTAGAATCACCCTCACAAATATGTGTAATCAGAAATGTATCAAAACACTGACAGATTCTTTAAACATAATGTTTAAACAGGAAAATACTCATTTTAAAAACTTATTTACATTTTCACAATTAGACATGCTGGCATACAACATAAGTTAATCTGAGAATGTACACAAATCTCCTGCCAGACATGCTAACACAGATGACAGTGTTTTCATTTTCTTCACACATGCGAACACAAGGAGGACATGCAGACTTCATACAGAAGGCACCCCAGCAAACAATCAAATTGGGAAACCTCTTGCTGTGAGGCTACAATGCATGCTATCCACTGTGCCACCCTAAGGCCCTAAATAAATATAGAAAAAAATGAAATATATATATATATATATATATATATATATATATATATATAGAGAGAGAGAGAGAGACAGCACTTGTCAAGTTAGTGCAGTGTAATGGAGTTCACGAAGTTTGTTCAATGTACAACAGAATGTTAGATGATTTGTAAGATATAGCTAGAAGTTCAAAAAGCTGGACCAATGAATAACAGAATGTTTCCAGTTTTGCAAGTGACTTGTCAGGAGCAAACATATCTCTCAACTGTCCAGATTTTCACAGAATGTCCAGATTTTTGTTTCATATTTTTGGTCTGTTCCTCATAAATGTAGTGGTTTTCTGGCAAATCACCAAGGATTAAAGTCACCAAATAATGATATACATTTAAGTTTTAGAGTTCATATCTTTCAGAAAACATATACTGATACAAATCCTGTTATTATGGCAACTTTCCAAGTTTATAAAAGCAGTATTTAAAAAGTGTGCCTATTTGTTGGCCTTTATTCCCCCATTAGTTTAGGCTTTGTCCAGATTTCTTGCACTAAGAGGTTGAGAGGTATGGAACCAAACACAATTCTATTTATGCAATACAGATAAAATTAAGGACTGCTGAGTCTAAGTGACTCCTCCTAAGCCCTACCCAAAAATTAGATCACCCCAAGACAATAAAATGGGAAATGGTGTGAGCTAATTGGCTACCCAAAGATCAACAGTAGAAATTCATGGGCCCACAGTACTAACAGACCGTGGAAACATTATCCACAGTCTTGAACTTCCAGTAAGGATCACAGGTCAAAAATAGACATCAAGTACGGAAAGAGGTAAGAACCAAACAACCTCAGTTATTCTGCCTACAAGGTGAGAAGGGATACTTAACAGGTGAAAGACAAATCACATATCTGCCCAGGATGGAGTACACCCTAAAAGTACAAGGACTGGTCAAAAATGGATGCAAGAGAAGGTCACCAAAGCAATGGATGAGAGCAAAATGATTCATACTGCCTAACCTAACCTGGCCAAGTAATATGACACTGTACTCTAGTGGAGCACTGTTGACAAACTCAAGAGATTTGGTATAAACCCTTACGAACCGACCAATATCACCAACATCCTGGCAGACAGGTTCAGGGCAAACTTCATCTCCCTCTCACCCCCAAGAGGGCCCATAACCATACCAGAAGAATGTAGAGACCCTGAAATCACAAACACTCAGGTTAAAACAGCCCCCTCCAAAGCCAAAAACACAGCATCAATGGGACCAGACGGTGTCCCAGACTCTGTTCTACATGAGCTCAAAGACAAACTAACCCCTCACCTAAACACACTGTTCAAACTCAGCCTCTCCACAGGCTATGTACCCATAGAGTGGCACACAGCAGCGGTTATTCCACTCCACAAAGGTAGAGCCACAACAGACCCCAGGAACTATCGCCCTATAAGCCTGACTAGCTTGGTCTGCAAGGCTATGGAGTGCATCATCATGGAACTCATTAACAGAGACATTGGAAACCTCCAAACACTGGACCCTACCCAGTTCGGCTTTGTTAAGGGCAGATCATGCCTCCTAAACCTGGTGGACTTCTTTGAGACAGTTACCAAGGCTATAGATGAGGAAAGGTAGTACACACAGCCTACCTAGACCTCGCAAAAGGCCTTCAACACCATTCCCCATTCTTGTATTATAGACAAGCTCACCAGCCTAAACATAAACCCCTACGTCACAAGATGGGTTGCCAACTGGCTCACGGACAGAACCCACATGGTGAGAGTTGCAGGAGCTAGGTCCCACTCTAAATCAGTTACAAGTGGAGTTCCCCAGGGCTCAGTCCTAGGACCCCTCCTGTTCAGCATATACTTCTCAGAGGTACAAGCAAGCACAGGAGGACTATGACTGAACAAGTTTGTAGACAACTGCAAACTAGGGGCTATAATTGACTCTCCAGCTTGACACAGACATCCTCCAGAAGGGTCTCACTGAGACGGATACCTAGTGTCAAAATCATGGACTCAAGCTAAATGCCAAAAAGTGCATAGTCATCCCCTTTGGAAAAAAACAAAGTACCCACAAACTACCACATAGGTGGTAGTCCCCTAAATACAGAAGACGTAATAAGGGATTTGGGGACCCAAGTAGATAGAAATCTCACCTTTGATAATCACATTGCCAAAGTGGTTAGAAAATCCTTCTACGTGGCCTGCCTAATCACAAAATGGTTCGCATCCAGATCAAAAGAGGTTATTGTGCCCCTCTACTCATCAGACACATCATAGAGTACAACGCCCCATTTGGGATGTACCTTACAAGACACCTGCAACAGCTGGAAAGTCCACAGAAGTACCTCACCAAGAGGATCACTGGCCTCAAACAGATGCCCTATGCAGCTCGACTGAAGAAATTACAGCTGTACTCGGTTGCATACCACCTACTCAGAGGTGATCTCTGCCTGACATACAAGGCCATGTCCAACCCAGAATTGATGGACATGCTCCACCTAAAGAAAACCTTATCCCCACGAGCCACATGCTCTAGGGATCTATACCTCACAACAACAATAAATAGGACATGCTGGAGGGATAGATTCCTGTCCCAGAGACCTCCCATGCTTTGGAACAAGATCCCAATCTACATTAGGCAGAGCTCCTCACTAAACTCTTCAAAAGAAATCTTGACGAGTGGATGGGAAACAGAAAGTTTACCTCGGGGATCACTTCAATGGATCTGCTGGACAGAGGCACAGGGAACTAATCTAAGGGGGCAGCGAAAGCCAACACATTCTGGCTAGGCTTATAAATGCCTTCAGGCAGATAGCCTAGTACCTACCTATGAACCTATGTCACCTGGTGGATACCCAGCTGGCTCACAGAAAAGAAACAGGAAATTAGAACTGAGGAGTTCACCATACAATGAGGGCAGTCACCAGTGGAGTCCCACAGGGATTGGTCCTGGGACCACTCCTTTTTAGCATCTACTTCTCTGAAGTCAAGGCCAACATCAAGGGCCTCTTGCTGGACACATTTGCAGACTATTGCAATTCAGAAGCAATCATAGTACCCCAAACTAACACTAATGTTATCTAAGAAGGGCTGACACAGACAAATAACTGGTGCCAGAGCCATGGACTAAAACTAAATGCCAAGAAATGCATAATCCATTTGGGAAGTCAGCCACTCCTGGTAACTACCATAACAACAACACACTCCAAAAAGCTGACCCAGTAGTAAGGCACTTGGGGACACACATGGACAGTAATCTAGCCTTTGACCATCACATGGCTACAGTAGTGAGGAAATCAATCATAGACTGGGAACATTACTCAAGCCCCAACACCCTAGCCCAAAGGTTCCTTGAGTTCATAAACTCAAATGCTATGGAACAACTAGTCACCATTCCCACAAGAGGAGAAAATATACTAGACCTGATCATCACAAACATGGGGACAAAATGCTCCACACCGGAAGTATATCCCTCATTGGTGAGATCAGACCATAAATTAATCTCACTGGAGATCCACATTCCAGCACCCCAGCAAAAAGACCACAGTGAAGAACTTCTCAAAAGCAAACTTCACACTTCTTAAGACTGGAGTGGTATCCTTCAAGGCCCCCGAGCCAGTGGAAACCACAACCCACGCTGCTGAAACCCTTACAAATGCCTTCTACGAGCACCTCCAGGAATGTATGGATCAAGCAATCCCTAATAAAATCAAGACCCTTTCCACCAAAGGCAGGCGCCCGGTCTGGTGGACTCCAGCCATAAACAAACTCTACAACAAGAGGAGAAAGCTACTACATGACAGAGCAAAATCCTTAAATGGGAAGGCATCTCTGATCAATACTAGCAAAAACTACGATCACTCATAAAATCATCCAAGGCCAACTTTGAGAGAAAAATCGCTAATGACACAAAAGACAATCATAAAGCCTTCTTTAGCTATGTTAGAAACCTGGGTGGAAACTCCCAGATATGCTCAGAATTAGTCCAAAATGATAAAAATCACTGAACCCACAGACATTGCCAACATACTGGCAGACAGGTTCAGTGCAAATTTCTCCTCCCTCCCCAAAGGAGAAATATCTATCCCACCAGAGTCTAGCCTCCCAAACATCTCAGATGCCCAGGTGAGAGCTGCTCTCTCTAAAGCAAAAACACAGCATCAATGGGACCGGACGGTGTCCCCGGATGTGTGCTACACAAACTCAATGAGGAACTAAACCCACACATAAGGCTGATGTTTAATCTTAGCCTTACTACAGGATACGCACTCCAAAGAATGGCGACGGCAACTGTGGTCCCACTCCACAAAGGCGGTGCTTCTACGGACCCTGAAATTATCGCCCATAAGCTTGACGAGCCTTGTCTGCAAAGCTATGGAGAGGATCATAATGGAACTCATAAATAAAGACATTGGGGACCTACAGACACTGGATCCTACCCAATTTGGCTTTGTCAAGGGCAGATCCTGCCTCTTGAACTTGGTCGACTTTTTCAAACAGTCACTAAGGCCATTGATGAGGGTAAGGCAGTTCACACAGCCTACCTTGACCTAGCAAAAGCGTTCGACACAATACCCCACTCGGGCATCATAGAAAAGCTCACCAGCTTAGATGTAAACCCATATGTCACAAGATGGGTTGCAAACTGGCTCAAGGACAGAACACACAGGGTTAGAGTTGCTGGTGCCATGTCAGACTCTAAGCCGGTCACGGCGGTGTCCCACAGGGCTCAGTCCTGGGCCCCTCTTGTTCAGCATTTATTTTCTGAAGTGCAGGCAAACATAGGGGATTGTGGTTGACAAAATTTGCAGATGACTGCAAACTGGGCACCATAATTGACACTCCATCAGACACAGACATCCTCCAGAAAGGTCTCATAGAAATGGATAACTGGTGCCAGAGCCATGGCCTTAAGCTAAATGCCAAAAATGTATAGTCATACCCTTTGGGAAAAACAAGGTAACCCCTAACTACCACATAGGTGGTAATCCATTAAACACGGAAGAAGTTATCAGGGACCTGGGGACCCAAGTTGACAGTAACCTCTCTTTGACACTCACATTGCCAAAGTGGTTAGGAAGACCTTCTACATTGCCCACCTGATCATGAAGGGATTCACATCCAGATCAGGAGAGGTCATTGTACCCTGTACTCTTCACTTATCACACCAATGATTGAGTACAACTCCCCATTCGAATGTACCTTACCCGACACCTGCAGCAGTTGGAAAGACCCCAAAAGTTCCTCACCAAAAGGATAAAGGGGCTCAAACATATGTCATACGATGCCCGACTGAAGAAACTCCAGCTCTATTCAGTCGCATACCGTCTGCTCAGAGGTGATCTGTGCCTGACATACAAGGCCATGTCCAACCCGGAATTAATGGACATGCTCCACCTCAAAAATCCAAATCCACCAGAGCCACGAGAGCAAGAGACTTAAACCTCAACATGGATATAAATAGGACGTGCTGGAGGGACAGATTCATCACCCAGAGACTCCCTACACTATGGAACAGAATCCCAGTCCATGTGAGGCAGAGCCCCTCACTGACTCTGTTCAAGAGAAATCTTGACGAGTGGATGGGAGATCGTAGGTTTACCCCGGGAATCATCTCTGTATCACTGCTGGACAGAGGCACAGCAAATTAATGGGTATAGTATTCTCATCCTAAGGGGTGGTGAAAGCCACACACACTCTGGCTAGGCTTATAAATGCCCTAGGGCAGATAGCCTAGTATGAACCTATGAACCTATGAACCTAATCTATGTTGAGCAACTTATAAACAAAGGTATAGCATCTAAGTCCAAGGAGGTCATTGTTCCACTGTATTTGGTGCTCATCAAACCTATTATTGAGTACAATGCCCCCTTTGATATGCACCTAACCAGGCATATCCAACAAATAAAGCATCCACAGAGGCTCCTCAGTAAAAGAATACAAGGTGTAAATAACAGTTTACTATCACATGTTTGACACTACTGTGATTGAAAGTGCATACTTCCGAAGAAAATGTTAAGAAATCACAACACCGACCACAGCAAATGCCGAACTGAGCATTTCAGTGAAGTCGAATGTCGAACATTTCAACTTCATTGAAATTCTCTTAGCCGCTAAACATATTTTAACATGTTTTGCAGGGGGGCAAGCACCCCTTAATCCCCCCCACTTATATATGCAAATTCCGAGAACACACTACACTGAGGAAAGGGTAAATTTCCCAATCCCCACTATAGTGCGATCTGCACTACACTGTCAATCCTTGCTATAGCGGCTGTTCGCTATTGTAAGGTTCGACAATATAGTACTCGCACAAATGGTTCTGCTACCTGATTTACCCACATACGTTGGTCACACACATTGAGATCGTCTATGTGATTGTAAATCATAAATATCATGTTCTATGCAGATTGCTTCAAAGGCCTATCCATGTATTCTGTCTCCTACAGGCTATTGAGGGGAGATCTATGCCTGGCATACAAGGCATCCTTAGATCCCACTTTGATGGTCCTGCTGCCTATCCATGAAACAAACAGCATGAAAATTACCTGTTCTAAAGACGTAAGTATTGTCTGTGATATGAAAAAGACCTGCTGGAGAGATAGGTATGTTTCCAAGAGACTACCACTTCTCTGGAACAGGTTCCTCATCCATGTGAAGCAGAGTTCTACTCTAACCCAATTAAAGTGTAATTTGGACAGTTTGGTGAGGGACCAGAAATTCACCCCTGGTTTGTTGCCAATCTCTCTAATGCACACAGGCAGCCTATAAAGGGTTCATCTCCCAGCCCCCTGCTTGTAAATGTTTCATTTTCCAAGCCCCATTTTCCACCACCAAGGGTACTAAAAATTGTCAGGGATTTAGGATGCATGAATAGGTATAAAAAGGCTCCAGTGGTCATTAACCTAGTACACACCTATGGACCTAAGAGGGAACTAACAGGTCACCAGCAGCGCTAAAAAAATAGCGGTTAAAGAACCATCTTTTAAGTGAAAGTCCTATTCAGTAAGTAACGGTGTTGTCAGAATCTGAAACACTGCAGCTATGATTAAGAATCATGCTTACAACTCTACATATACAAAGATACATGTTCAAGTGAGTGCATGGAAAACTGCATGATCAGACAGACTGCATTAAGTGTTTATTGGAAATGTTTTCCTAGCAGCAGTAAAGTTGACAGAGACACTGTTAAGTTCAAATAAGTGCTTGAATACCTTTACAATGTAGTTTATAAATTTGAACAAGAGCAGTCTGTGTTCTGTTTTGTTCATAGGTTCATAGGTAGGTACTAGGCTATCGGCCCTGGGGCCTATACAAGCCCAGCCAAAAAGGTACCCTGGCTTTTGCCACCCAAGAAAATTATTTTCCTGTGCCACTGTTGAGCAGAGTCACAGAGGTGATCCCCGGGGAGAATTTCCTATTTCCCATCCAATCATTAAGATTTTTCTTGAAGAGTGCTAATGAGGAGCTTTGTTTGATATAGATAGGTAGTTTATTCCAGAGTATGGGAAGTCTCTGGGACAGGAACCTATCCCTCCAGCATGTTCTGTTTATTGTGGTGACAAGGTTTAGGTCCCTAGAGTGTGTAGCTTGGAGGGATTGGGATTTCTTTAAATGGAGCATGTCCAACAGCTCTGGGTTTGACATAGCTTTGTATGTTACGCAGAGATCACCTCTGAGTAGGCGATATGTGACAGAGTAAAGCTGGAGTTTTTTGAGACGGTCTGCGTAGGGCATCTGTTTGAGGCTGGTAATCCTCTTTGTGAGGTATTTCTGCGGCCTTTCCAGTTGTTGTATATGTCTTGTGAGGTACATACCAAAAGAGGCGTTGTACTCTATAATGGGTCTAATGAGTGATGAGTAGAGGGGAACAATGACCTCTTTTTTTCTGGATGAGAAACCTTTTGTGATGAGGTGTGCCACATAGAAGAATTTCCTGACTACTGTGGCGATGTGATTATCAGAGGAGAGACTACTGTCCACCTGTGTCCCAAGGTCTCTTATCACACTTTCGGTGTTAGGTATACTACCACCTATGTTGTAGTTCATGGGTACAGAGTTTTTACCAAAGGGGATGATAATGCACTTTTTGGCATTGAGCTTGAGGCCATGGCTTTGACACCAGGCATCTGTCTCAGTGAGGCCCTTTTGTAGGATGTCCACATCATTAGGAGTTTCAATTATGCCTCCTAGTTTGCAGTTATCTGCAAACTTCATTAGCCAAAGGCCTTCTGTGTTAGCCTGTACTTCAGAGAAGTAGATACCAAACAGGAGAGGACCCAGGACTGAACCCTGTGGTACTCCACTTGTCACTGTTCTGAAGTCGGATTTGGAGTCTGCTACTTTCACAGTGTGGGTTCTGTCAGTGAGCCAGTTGGCAACCCATCTTGTGACATAGGGATTTATACCTAGTTTAGTGAGTCTATCTATAATTCTAGAGTGTGGGATAGTGTTGAAAGCCTTGGCAAGATCTAGATAGGCTGTGTGAACCACCTTACCCTTGTCTACGGCTTTGGTGACTGAATCAAAGAAGTCTATCAGGTTTAGGAGACATGATCTGCCTTTTACAAACCTGAACTGGGTGGGATCCAGAGTTTGGAGATTACCAATGTCTTTGTTTATAAGTTCCATGATGATACATTCCATGGCCTTGCAGACCAGGCTCGTCAGGCTAATGGGGCTACCGCCATGGTAGTTCCTGGGGTCTGTGGTGGCTCCCCCCTTGTGGAGTGGGATAACCATTGCTGTGCGCCATTCAGCAGGCACAAAGCCTGAGGTGAGGCTATGATTGAACATAGTACTTAGGTGGGGTGCCAGTTCATTCTGTAGTTCGTGTAGAATGCAGCCTGGGATGTTGTCTGGTCCCATGGATGCTGTGTTCTTGGCTTTGGAGAGTGTGTTTTTTACCTGTGCAGCCATGATTACAGGAACTTTGCATTCTTCCGGTATAGAGATGGGCTCTTTAGGGGGTGAGAGGGGGGTAAAGTTAGCACTGAACCTATCTGCCAGGATGTTGGCAATATCAGTTGGGTCTGTATATTTAGTGCCATTGTGCTGTAACTCAGAGCAGATCTGAGTATTGCCATTGAGATTCTTGACATAGCTATAGAATGCTTTGTGGTTGTCTTTAGAATCAGTGGCGATTTTGTTTTCATAACTAGCTTTGGAGGATTTTATCAGGGAACGCAGCTTCTTACTGAGGCTGACCAGGGAGCCCCTCCACTCATGGGATTTTACTCTCTTTTGCAAGAGTTTCTTCCTTCTGTTGTCCAGTTTGTTTATGGCAAGGGCCCGCCAGATTGGCTTCCTTTTTTTGGAGGATAGCGTCTTGGTTCTGTTTGGGATAGCACGATCCATGCACTCATGTAAGTGCTTATAAAGTGCAATTGTGTAGGATTCAGTAGTTGTAACTCTACTGTCCATCTGCATGGGTGTCATGAAGTTCACCACTTCTGTCTTAAGAAGTATGAAGTTGGCTTTGGAGAAATTTTTTACCATGGTTTCCTTAATGGGGGGTGGAGGCAGGATGTGGATATCTAGGGTAATTAGCTTATGGTCGGATCGGACCAATGAGGCGTTGACTTCAGGTGTGGAACACCAGTCACACACATTGGTAATGACTAGATCTAGGATATTGTTGCCCCTGGTGGGGGTGTGGCTAAGTTGATCCAGGGCATTGGAGTTTATGAATTCCAGAAAGCGTTGAGCGAAGGAGTTGGTACATGAGTAGTTTTCCCAGTTAATGGTGGAGTAGTTGAAATCGCCCATTATTAGGGTGTTTAGTTGAACCCTAATATTTTCCAGTACATCAAGAAAAGAGGAGTGGGAATCCTGGGGCATGGTGTTTGGGCAAGGGTTTGACTGATCATTTACATTCATTACAGGAACTCAATTGTTTGGAGTCTTTGGCTGCTTCATTTGGGAGGCGTTTCACTGGCTGCAAATGCAAAGCAACTTTTTAACAAGAGCAATCCCTAGTCAGTCTTGAATTTTGCTACAGTGATCATCCAGAATAACCATGGCAACTCAGTTGTTTGGAGTCCTCAACCATTTAAATGGGGGGGGGGGGGTTGCTTAACCAGCAGCAAACCACAACAACCAAGTCTTAAGTCAATCATCCTCAGTGCCACTGCTAGGACACCCTGAGGAATTATTCTGGGAAGGGTGGTAAACTAGCTGACTATGCACATAAATTACATAAGACATATGTATATGCAAACACAAACACACACACACTTGCGCGCACACTTGCACACCTATGACCTTATACTGATTTATCAAAATTCACATATTAAGATCAGAATTTTGAAAATCAATATATCAAAAAAAAAAGATTGCAAAAGGGAACAAATAATTTCCTTTCGCAATCTGATCATCAAAGCCCAAACACACATTCAGACATAGTTTGCCTGAACAAAGGTAGTGCTATGGAAAGGGATTTTTCTATGGGAAAGAACTTTGCCTTTCTGCTCCTGCTTACTAATGCCAGCTAACCCTAACCTTCCACCTTACTATAAAAAAAACTTTTCTGTAATAATACCACTATGCAAGACATATACAGCTACACAACACACTCATCAGCATACACTCACAGCACTACATCTATCCTCTACTTACCCCTTATTATAACCCTGATGCACAAATGCAGGCAAAAACACTCCCACCCCAAACTATCCAAAACCACACTTACATTACCTGCATATACTCCATCTGTCAAA